>NW_027076165.1:0-73391 GCF_963932015.1 Anas acuta | reverse complement strand
GGGTTCGTTAGGGTTAGGGCTAGTGTTATCATTAGGGGGTTAGGGGTAGTGTTAGGGGGTTAGGGTTTAGGGTTAGGGGTAGTGTTAGGGTTTGGGTTTAGGGTTTGGGTTAGGGTTAGGCTTATGGTCAGGGCGTTAGGTTTAGGTTTAGGGTTAAGGTTAGCGTTAGGGTTAGGGGTAGGGTTAGGGTTAGGGTTAGGTTTTGGGTTAGTGTTAGGGTTAGGGTTAGAGGGTGAGGCTTAGGGTTAGGGGTAGGGTTAGGGTTAGGGTCAGGGTCAGAGTCAGAGTCAGGGTAAGCGTAGTGAGATCCTCTCCTGAGCCTATGTTATTTTCCAAAGATTGATTCACGCTTTTAAGCTTTCAGGGGTAGGGCACTAGGGTTGGGTTTCAGGGTAAGTATTCTCAGGGTTTATGTTTAGGATTTTAAGTTGTTTAGGTTTGGATTTTTAACGGTTAGTATTTTAGGGATTTGGGGGTTAAGGTTTTAAGTTTTTCAGGCTTAGTGTGTTAGGGTTTTAGAGTTTATGGGTTGTAGTGTTGAAAGGATTTTTAGGGTTAGGGTCTTAGGGTTTTCTTTTTGGTCAATTATTTAGGGTTAGGGTTTTAAAATTTTATTTTTATTTATTTATTTATTTATTTTTTCAGGTTAGGTTCTCCAGGGTTAGGGTTTTGAGTGTCCTAATTTTTTGGGTTAGGGTTTGGAGCCTCTTAATTTTTTGCGTTAGGGTTTTGAGCATCTTAATATTTTGTGTTAGTGCTTTGAGCGTCTTATTTTTTTGGATTAGTGTTTGGAGCGTTGTTGGGTTTAGGTTTTTGGGTTTTTAGGTTTTAGTTTTTGGGTTTAGGTTTTGAGAGTCCTATTTTTTGGGCTTGGGATTTTTGGGCTTGGGCTTGGGTCAGGGGTCAGAGGTCAGGGGGTCAGAGGTCAGGGGTCACAGGTCAGAGGTCAGAGGTCGGGGGTCAGGGGTCGGGGGTCAGAGGTCAGGGGTCAGAGGTCGGGGGTCAGAGGTCAGAGGTCAGGGGTCAGGGGTCATAAGTCAGGGGTTCAAGGGTCAGGGGTCAGTGGTCAGAGGCCGGAGCTAAGGGGCCGGGTGTCTGAGGTCAGGGGTCAGGGGTCAGAGGTCAGGGGTCAGGGGCTCAGAGGTCAGGGGTCAGAGGCCGGAGGTCAGGGGTCAGAGGTCAGGGGTCAGGCGTCAGAGGTCAGGGGTCGGGGGGATCAGAGGTCAGGCGTCAGAGGTCAGGGGTCAGATGTCGGGGGTCAGAGGTCAGGGGTCTGAGGTCAGGGGTCAGGGGTCATAGGTCGGGGGTCAGAGGTCAGGGGTCAGAGGGGGTCCATGAGGCTTGGGGGGACCCCAAGGGTGGGGGGAACCAAAATGAGGGGGGAACCAAGTGTGCGGGGTGCTGTTTCCGGGGGGACGCATTTGTGAGGGGCACCGAGGGGGGGGGAACCAAAATGAGGGGGGAACCAAGTGTGCGGGGTTTTGTTTCCGGGGGGACACATTTGTGGGGCGCACCGGGGGGGGGAACCAAAATGAGGGGGGAACCAAGTTTGCGGGGTTTTGTTTCCGGGGGGACACATTTGTGGGGTGCACCGGGGGGGGGAACCAAAATGAGGGGGGAACCAAGTGTGCGGGGTTTTGTTTCCGGGGGGACGCATTTGTGGGTTGCACCGGGGGGGACCAAAATGAGGGGGGAACCAAGTTTGCGGGGTTTTGTTTCCGGGGGGACACATTTGTGGGGTGCACGGGGGGGGGAGACTAAAATGAGGGGGGAACCAAGTTTGCGGGGTTTTGTTTCCGGCGGGACACATTTGCGGGGTGTACCGGGGGGAACCAAAATGACGGGGGAACCAAGTGTGCGGGGTGCGGTTGCCGGGGGGACGCATTTGCGGGGTGCACCTGGGGGGGGTCCATGGGGCTTGTGGGG
This sequence comes from Anas acuta, assembly GCF_963932015.1. Classification (NCBI taxonomy): domain Eukaryota; kingdom Metazoa; phylum Chordata; class Aves; order Anseriformes; family Anatidae; genus Anas; species Anas acuta. The sequence continues at coordinate 71,465 of NW_027076165.1, read as the reverse complement.
AACCCAAAGCGGGGGGGGGGGGGGGGGGAACCAAAATGAGGGGGGAACCAAGTGTGCGGGATGCGGTTGCCAGGGGGTTAGGGTTAGGGTTTTGCTTTAGGGTTAGGGTTCGTTAGGGTTAGGGCTAGTGTTATCATTAGGGGGTTAGGGGTAGTGTTAGGGGGTTAGGGTTTAGGGTTAGGGGTAGTGTTAGGGTTTGGGTTTAGGGTTTGGGTTAGGGTTAGGCTTATGGTCAGGGCGTTAGGTTTAGGTTTAGGGTTAAGGTTAGCGTTAGGGTTAGGGGTAGGGTTAGGGTTAGGGTTAGGTTTTGGGTTAGTGTTAGGGTTAGGGTTAGAGGGTGAGGCTTAGGGTTAGGGGTAGGGTTAGGGTTAGGGTCAGGGTCAGAGTCAGAGTCAGGGTAAGCGTAGTGAGATCCTCTCCTGAGCCTATGTTATTTTCCAAAGATTGATTCACGCTTTTAAGCTTTCAGGGGTAGGGCACTAGCGTTGGGTTTCAGGGTAAGTATTCTCAGGGTTTATGTTTAGGATTTTAAGTTGTTTAGGTTTGGATTTTTAACGGTTAGTATTTTAGGGATTTGGGGGTTAAGGTTTTAAGTTTTTCAGGGTTAGTGTGTTAGGGTTTTAGAGTTTATGGGTTGTAGTGTTGAAAGGTTTTTTAGGGTTAGGGTCTTAGGGTTTTCTTTTTGGTCAATTATTTAGGGTTAGGGTTTTAAAATTTTATTTGTATTTATTTATTTATTTATTTATTTTTTCAGGTTAGGTTCTCCAGGGTTAGGGTTTTGAGTGTCCTAATTTTTTGGGTTAGGGTTTGGAGCCTCTTAATTTTTTGCGTTAGGGTTTTGAGCATCTTAATATTTTGTGTTAGTGCTTTGAGCGTCTTATTTTTTTGGATTAGTGTTTGGAGCGTTGTTGGGTTTAGGTTTTTGGGTTTTTAGGTTTTAGTTTTTGGGTTTAGGTTTTGAGAGTCCTATTTTTTGGGCTTGGGATTTTTGGGCTTGGGCTTGGGTCAGGGGTCAGAGGTCAGGGGGTCAGAGGTCAGGGGTCACAGGTCAGAGGTCAGAGGTCGGGGGTCAGGGGTCGGGGGTCAGAGGTCAGGGGTCAGAGGTCGGGGGTCAGAGGTCAGAGGTCAGGGGTCAGGGGTCAGGGGTCATAAGTCAGGGGTTCAAGGGTCAGGGGTCAGTGGTCAGAGGCCGGAGCTAAGGGGCCGGGTGTCTGAGGTCAGGGGTCAGGGGTCAGAGGTCAGGGGTCAGGGGCTCAGAGGTCAGGGGTCAGAGGCCGGAGGTCAGGGGTCAGAGGTCAGGGGTCAGGGGTCATAAGTCAGGGGTTCAAGGGTCAGGGGTCAGTGGTCAGAGGCCGGAGCTAAGGGGCCGGGTGTCTGAGGTCAGGGGTCAGGGGTCAGAGGTCAGGGGTCAGGGGCTCAGAGGTCAGAGGTCAGGGGTCAGGCGTCAGAGGTCAGGGGTCGGGGGGATCAGAGGTCAGGCGTCAGAGGTCAGGGGTCAGATGTCGGGGGTCCATGAGGCTTGGGGGGACCCCAAGGGTGGGGGGAACCAAAATGAGGGGGGAACCAAGTGTGCGGGGTGCTGTTTCCGGGGGGACGCATTTGTGAGGGGCACCGAGGGGGGGGGGAACCAAAATGAGGGGGGAACCAAGTGTGCGGGGTTTTGTTTCCGGGGGGACACATTTGTGGGGCGCACCGGGGGGGGGGAACCAAAATGAGGGGGGAACCAAGTTTGCGGGGTTTTGTTTCCGGGGGGACACATTTGTGGGGTGCACCGGGGGGAACCAAAATGAGGGGGGAACCAAGTGTGCGGGGTGCGGTTGCCGGGGGGACGCATTTGCGGGGTGCACCTGGGGGGGGTCCATGGGGCTTGGGGGGAACCCAAAGCAGGGGGGGGGGGGGGGGGGGGGAACCAAAATGAGGGGGGAACCAAGTGTGCGGGATGCGGTTGCCAGGGGGTTAGGGTTAGGGTTTTGCTTTAGGGTTAGGGTTCGTTAGGGTTAGGGCTAGTGTTATCATTAGGGGGTTAGGGGTAGTGTTAGGGGGTTAGGGTTTAGGGTTAGGGGTAGTGTTAGGGTTTGGGTTTAGGGTTTGGGTTAGGGTTAGGCTTATGGTCAGGGCGTTAGGTTTAGGTTTAGGGTTAAGGTTAGCGTTAGGGTTAGGGGTAGGGTTAGGGTTAGGGTTAGGTTTTGGGTTAGTGTTAGGGTTAGGGTTAGAGGGTGAGGCTTAGGGTTAGGGGTAGGGTTAGGGTTAGGGTCAGGGTCAGAGTCAGAGTCAGGGTAAGCGTAGTGAGATCCTCTCCTGAGCCTATGTTATTTTCCAAAGATTGATTCACGCTTTTAAGCTTTCAGGGGTAGGGCACTAGGGTTGGGTTTCAGGGTAAGTATTCTCAGGGTTTATGTTTAGGATTTTAAGTTGTTTAGGTTTGGATTTTTAACGGTTAGTATTTTAGGGATTTGGGGGTTAAGGTTTTAAGTTTTTCAGGGTTAGTGTGTTAGGGTTTTAGAGTTTATGGGTTGTAGTGTTGAAAGGTTTTTTAGGGTTAGGGTCTTAGGGTTTTCTTTTTGGTCAATTATTTAGGGTTAGGGTTTTAAAATTTTATTTGTATTTATTTATTTATTTATTTATTTTTTCAGGTTAGGTTCTCCAGGGTTAGGGTTTTGAGTGTCCTAATTTTTTGGGTTAGGGTTTGGAGCCTCTTAATTTTTTGCGTTAGGGTTTTGAGCATCTTAATATTTTGTGTTAGTGCTTTGAGCGTCTTATTTTTTTGGATTAGTGTTTGGAGCGTTGTTGGGTTTAGGTTTTTGGGTTTTTAGGTTTTAGTTTTTGGGTTTAGGTTTTGAGAGTCCTATTTTTTGGGCTTGGGATTTTTGGGCTAGGGCTTGGGTCAGGGGTCAGAGGTCAGGGGGTCAGAGGTCAGGGGTCACAGGTCAGAGGTCAGAGGTCGGGGGTAGGGGTCGGGGGTCAGAGGTCAGGGGTCAGAGGTCGGGGGTCAGAGGTCAGAGGTCAGGGGTCAGGGGTCATAAGTCAGGGGTTCAAGGGTCAGGGGTCAGTGGTCAGAGGCCGGAGCTAAGGGGCCGGGTGTCTGAGGTCAGGGGTCAGGGGTCAGAGGTCAGGGGTCAGGGGCTCAGAGGTCAGGGGTCAGAGGCCGGAGGTCAGGGGTCAGAGGTCAGGGGTCAGGCGTCAGAGGTCAGGGGTCGGGGGGATCAGAGGTCAGGCGTCAGAGGTCAGGGGTCAGATGTCGGGGGTCAGAGGTCAGGGGTCTGAGGTCAGGGGTCAGGGGTCATAGGTCGGGGGTCAGAGGTCAGGGGTCAGAGGGGGTCCATGAGGCTTGGGGGGACCCCAAGGGTGGGGGGAACCAAAATGAGGGGGGAACCAAGTGTGCGGGGTGCTGTTTCCGGGGGGACGCATTTGTGAGGGGCACCGAGGGGGGGGGAACCAAAATGAGGGGGGAACCAAGTGTGCGGGGTTTTGTTTCCGGGGGGACACATTTGTGGGGCGCACCGGGGGGGGGAACCAAAATGAGGGGGGAACCAAGTTTGCGGGGTTTTGTTTCCGGGGGGACACATTTGTGGGGTGCACCGGGGGGGGGAACCAAAATGAGGGGGGAACCAAGTGTGCGGGGTTTTGTTTCCGGGGGGACGCATTTGTGGGTTGCACCGGGGGGGACCAAAATGAGGGGGGAACCAAGTTTGCGGGGTTTTGTTTCCGGGGGGACACATTTGTGGGGTGCACGGGGGGGGGAGACTAAAATGAGGGGGGAACCAAGTTTGCGGGGTTTTGTTTCCGGGGGGACACATTTGCGGGGTGTACCGGGGGGAACCAAAATGACGGGGGAACCAAGTGTGCGGGGTGCGGTTGCCGGGGGGACGCATTTGCGGGGTGCACCTGGGGGGGGTCCATGGGGCTTGTGGGGAACCCAAAGCGGGGGGGGGGGGGGGGGGGAACCAAAATGAGGGGGGAACCAAGTGTGCGGGATGCGGTTGCCAGGGGGTTAGGGTTAGGGTTTTGCTTTAGGGTTAGGGTTCGTTAGGGTTAGGGCTAGTGTTATCATTAGGGGGTTAGGGGTAGTGTTAGGGGGTTAGGGTTTAGGGTTAGGGGTAGTGTTAGGGTTTGGGTTTAGGGTTTGGGTTAGGGTTAGGCTTATGGTCAGGGCGTTAGGTTTAGGTTTAGGGTTAAGGTTAGCGTTAGGGTTAGGGGTAGGGTTAGGGTTAGGGTTAGGTTTTGGGTTAGTGTTAGGGTTAGGGTTAGAGGGTGAGGCTTAGGGTTAGGGGTAGGGTTAGGGTTAGGGTCAGGGTCAGAGTCAGAGTCAGGGTAAGCGTAGTGAGATCCTCTCCTGAGCCTATGTTATTTTCCAAAGATTGATTCACGCTTTTAAGCTTTCAGGGGTAGGGCACTAGCGTTGGGTTTCAGGGTAAGTATTCTCAGGGTTTATGTTTAGGATTTTAAGTTGTTTAGGTTTGGATTTTTAACGGTTAGTATTTTAGGGATTTGGGGGTTAAGGTTTTAAGTTTTTCAGGGTTAGTGTGTTAGGGTTTTAGAGTTTATGGGTTGTAGTGTTGAAAGGTTTTTTAGGGTTAGGGTCTTAGGGTTTTCTTTTTGGTCAATTATTTAGGGTTAGGGTTTTAAAATTTTATTTGTATTTATTTATTTATTTATTTATTTTTTCAGGTTAGGTTCTCCAGGGTTAGGGTTTTGAGTGTCCTAATTTTTTGGGTTAGGGTTTGGAGCCTCTTAATTTTTTGCGTTAGGGTTTTGAGCATCTTAATATTTTGTGTTAGTGCTTTGAGCGTCTTATTTTTTTGGATTAGTGTTTGGAGCGTTGTTGGGTTTAGGTTTTTGGGTTTTTAGGTTTTAGTTTTTGGGTTTAGGTTTTGAGAGTCCTATTTTTTGGGCTTGGGATTTTTGGGCTTGGGCTTGGGTCAGGGGTCAGAGGTCAGGGGGTCAGAGGTCAGGGGTCACAGGTCAGAGGTCAGAGGTCGGGGGTCAGGGGTCGGGGGTCAGAGGTCAGGGGTCAGAGGTCGGGGGTCAGAGGTCAGAGGTCAGGGGTCAGGGGTCATAAGTCAGGGGTTCAAGGGTCAGGGGTCAGTGGTCAGAGGCCGGAGCTAAGGGGCCGGGTGTCTGAGGTCAGGGGTCAGGGGTCAGAGGTCAGGGGTCAGGGGCTCAGAGGTCAGGGGTCAGAGGCCGGAGGTCAGGGGTCAGAGGTCAGGGGTCAGGGGTCATAAGTCAGGGGTTCAAGGGTCAGGGGTCAGTGGTCAGAGGCCGGAGCTAAGGGGCCGGGTGTCTGAGGTCAGGGGTCAGGGGTCAGAGGTCAGGGGTCAGGGGCTCAGAGGTCAGAGGTCAGGGGTCAGGCGTCAGAGGTCAGGGGTCGGGGGGATCAGAGGTCAGGCGTCAGAGGTCAGGGGTCAGATGTCGGGGGTCAGAGGTCAGGGGTCTGAGGTCAGGGGTCAGGGGTCATAGGTCGGGGGTCAGAGGTCAGGGGTCAGAGGGGGTCCATGAGGCTTGGGGGGACCCCAAGGGTGGGGGGAACCAAAATGAGGGGGGAACCAAGTGTGCGGGGTGCTGTTTCCGGGGGGACGCATTTGTGAGGGGCACCGAGGGGGGGGGAACCAAAATGAGGGGGGAACCAAGTGTGCGGGGTTTTGTTTCCGGGGGGACACATTTGTGGGGCGCACCGGGGGGGGGGAACCAAAATGAGGGGGGAACCAAGTTTGCGGGGTTTTGTTTCCGGGGGGACACATTTGTGGGGTGCACCGGGGGGAACCAAAATGAGGGGGGAACCAAGTGTGCGGGGTGCGGTTGCCGGGGGGACGCATTTGCGGGGTGCACCTGGGGGGGGTCCATGGGGCTTGGGGGGAACCCAAAGCAGGGGGGGGGGGGGGGGGGGAACCAAAATGAGGGGGGAACCAAGTGTGCGGGATGCGGTTGCCAGGGGGTTAGGGTTAGGGTTTTGCTTTAGGGTTAGGGTTCGTTAGGGTTAGGGCTAGTGTTATCATTAGGGGGTTAGGGGTAGTGTTAGGGGGTTAGGGTTTAGGGTTAGGGGTAGTGTTAGGGTTTGGGTTTAGGGTTTGGGTTAGGGTTAGGCTTATGGTCAGGGCGTTAGGTTTAGGTTTAGGGTTAAGGTTAGCGTTAGGGTTAGGGGTAGGGTTAGGGTTAGGGTTAGGTTTTGGGTTAGTGTTAGGGTTAGGGTTAGAGGGTGAGGCTTAGGGTTAGGGGTAGGGTTAGGGTTAGGGTCAGGGTCAGAGTCAGAGTCAGGGTAAGCGTAGTGAGATCCTCTCCTGAGCCTATGTTATTTTCCAAAGATTGATTCACGCTTTTAAGCTTTCAGGGGTAGGGCACTAGCGTTGGGTTTCAGGGTAAGTATTCTCAGGGTTTATGTTTAGGATTTTAAGTTGTTTAGGTTTGGATTTTTAACGGTTAGTATTTTAGGGATTTGGGGGTTAAGGTTTTAAGTTTTTCAGGGTTAGTGTGTTAGGGTTTTAGAGTTTATGGGTTGTAGTGTTGAAAGGTTTTTTAGGGTTAGGGTCTTAGGGTTTTCTTTTTGGTCAATTATTTAGGGTTAGGGTTTTAAAATTTTATTTTTATTTATTTATTTATTTATTTATTTTTTCAGGTTAGGTTCTCCAGGGTTAGGGTTTTGAGTGTCCTAATTTTTTGGGTTAGGGTTTGGAGCCTCTTAATTTTTTGCGTTAGGGTTTTGAGCATCTTAATATTTTGTGTTAGTGCTTTGAGCGTCTTATTTTTTTGGATTAGTGTTTGGAGCGTTGTTGGGTTTAGGTTTTTGGGTTTTTAGGTTTTAGTTTTTGGGTTTAGGTTTTGAGAGTCCTATTTTTTGGGCTTGGGATTTTTGGGCTAGGGCTTGGGTCAGGGGTCAGAGGTCAGGGGGTCAGAGGTCAGGGGTCACAGGTCAGAGGTCAGAGGTCGGGGGTAGGGGTCGGGGGTCAGAGGTCAGGGGTCAGAGGTCGGGGGTCAGAGGTCAGAGGTCAGGGGTCAGGGGTCATAAGTCAGGGGTTCAAGGGTCAGGGGTCAGTGGTCAGAGGCCGGAGCTAAGGGGCCGGGTGTCTGAGGTCAGGGGTCAGGTGTCATAGGTCAGGTGTCAGGGGCTCAGAGGTCAGGGGTCAGAGGCCGGAGGTCAGGGGTCAGAGGTCAGGGGTCAGGGGTCATAAGTCAGGGGTTCAAGGGTCAGGGGTCAGTGGTCAGAGGCCGGAGCTAAGGGGCCGGGTGTCTGAGGTCAGGGGTCAGGGGTCAGAGGTCAGGGGTCAGGGGCTCAGAGGTCAGAGGTCAGGGGTCAGGCGTCAGAGGTCAGGGGTCGGGGGGATCAGAGGTCAGGCGTCAGAGGTCAGGGGTCAGATGTCGGGGGTCAGAGGTCAGGGGTCTGAGGTCAGGGGTCAGGGGTCATAGGTCGGGGGTCAGAGGTCAGGGGTCAGAGGGGGTCCATGAGGCTTGGGGGGACCCCAAGGGTGGGGGGAACCAAAATGAGGGGGGAACCAAGTGTGCGGGGTGCTGTTTCCGGGGGGACGCATTTGTGAGGGGCACCGAGGGGGGGGGAACCAAAATGAGGGGGGAACCAAGTTTGCGGGGTTTTGTTTCCGGGGGGACACATTTGTGGGGCGCACCGGGGGGGGGAACCAAAATGAGGGGGGAACCAAGTTTGCGGGGTTTTGTTTCCGGGGGGACACATTTGTGGGGTGCACCGGGGGGAACCAAAATGAGGGGGGAACCAAGTGTGCGGGGTTTTGTTTCCGGGGGGACGCATTTGTGGGGCGCACCGGGGGGGGGAACCAAAATGAGGGGGGAACCAAGTTTGCGGGGTTTTGTTTCCGGGGGGACACATTTGTGGGGTGCACCGGGGGGAACCAAAATGAGGGGGGAACCAAGTGTGCGGGGTTTTGTTTCCGGGGGCCACATTTGTGGGGTGTACCGGGGGGAACCAAAATGACGGGGGAACCAAGTGTGCGGGGTGCGGTTGCCGGGGGGACGCATTTGCGGGGTGCACCTGGGGGGGTCCATGGGGCTTGGGGGGAACCCAAAGCGGGGGGGGGGGGGGGGGGGGACCAAAATGAGGGGGGAACCAAGTGTGCGGGATGCGGTTGCCAGGGGGTTAGGGTTAGGGTTTTGCTTTAGGGTTAGGGTTCGTTAGGGTTAGGGCTAGTGTTATCATTAGGGGGTTAGGGGTAGTGTTAGGGGTTAGGGTTTAGGGTTAGGGGTAGTGTTAGGGTTTGGGTTTAGGGTTTGGGTTAGGGTTAGGCTTATGGTCAGGGCGTTAGGTTTAGGTTTAGGGTTAAGGTTAGCGTTAGGGTTAGGGGTAGGGTTAGGGTTAGGGTTAGGTTTTGGGTTAGTGTTAGGGTTAGGGTTAGAGGGTGAGGCTTAGGGTTAGGGGTAGGGTTAGGGTTAGGGTCAGGGTCAGAGTCAGAGTCAGGGTAAGCGTAGTGAGATCCTCTCCTGAGCCTATGTTATTTTCCAAGATTGATTCACGCTTTTAAGCTTTCAGGGGTAGGGCACTAGCGTTGGGTTTCAGGGTAAGTATTCTCAGGGTTTATGTTTAGGATTTTAAGTTGTTTAGGTTTGGATTTTTAACGGTTAGTATTTTAGGGATTTGGGGGTTAAGGTTTTAAGTTTTTCAGGGTTAGTGTGTTAGGGTTTTAGAGTTTATGGGTTGTAGTGTTGAAAGGTTTTTTAGGGTTAGGGTCTTAGGGTTTTCTTTTTGGTCAATTATTTAGGGTTAGGGTTTTAAAATTTTATTTTTATTTATTTATTTATTTATTTATTTTTTCAGGTTAGGTTCTCCAGGGTTAGGGTTTTGAGTGTCCTAATTTTTTGGGTTAGGGTTTGGAGCCTCTTAATTTTTTGCGTTAGGGTTTTGAGCATCTTAATATTTTGTGTTAGTGCTTTGAGCGTCTTATTTTTTTGGATTAGTGTTTGGAGCGTTGTTGGGTTTAGGTTTTTGGGTTTTTAGGTTTTAGTTTTTGGGTTTAGGTTTTGAGAGTCCTATTTTTTGGGCTTGGGATTTTTGGGCTTGGGCTTGGGTCAGGGGTCAGAGGTCAGGGGGTCAGAGGTCAGGGGTCACAGGTCAGAGGTCAGAGGTCGGGGGTCAGGGGTCGGGGGTCAGAGGTCAGGGGTCAGAGGTCGGGGGTCAGAGGTCAGAGGTCAGGGGTCAGGGGTCATAAGTCAGGGGTTCAAGGGTCAGGGGTCAGTGGTCAGAGGCCGGAGCTAAGGGGCCGGGTGTCTGAGGTCAGGGGTCAGGGGTCAGAGGTCAGGGGTCAGGGGCTCAGAGGTCAGGGGTCAGAGGCCGGAGGTCAGGGGTCAGAGGTCAGGGGTCAGGCGTCAGAGGTCAGGGGTCGGGGGGATCAGAGGTCAGGCGTCAGAGGTCAGGGGTCAGATGTCGGGGGTCAGAGGTCAGGGGTCTGAGGTCAGGGGTCAGGGGTCATAGGTCGGGGGTCAGAGGTCAGGGGTCAGAGGGGGTCCATGAGGCTTGGGGGGACCCCAAGGGTGGGGGGAACCAAAATGAGGGGGGAACCAAGTGTGCGGGGTGCTGTTTCCGGGGGGACGCATTTGTGAGGGGCACCGAGGGGGGGGAACCAAAATGAGGGGGGAACCAAGTGTGCGGGGTTTTGTTTCCGGGGGGACACATTTGTGGGGCGCACCGGGGGGGGGAACCAAAATGAGGGGGGAACCAAGTTTGCGGGGTTTTGTTTCCGGGGGGACACATTTGTGGGGTGCACCGGGGGGAACCAAAATGAGGGGGGAACCAAGTGTGCGGGGTTTTGTTTCCGGGGGGACGCATTTGTGGGTTGCACCGGGGGGGGGGACCAAAATGAGGGGGGAACCAAGTTTGCGGGGTTTTGTTTCCGGGGGGACACATTTGTGGGGTGCACGGGGGGGGGAGACCAAAATGAGGGGGGAACCAAGTTTGCGGGGTTTTGTTTCCGGGGGGACACATTTGCGGGGTGTACCGGGGGGAACCAAAATGACGGGGGAACCAAGTGTGCGGGGTGCGGTTGCCGGGGGGACGCATTTGCGGGGTGCACCTGGGGGGGTCCATGGGGCTTGGGGGGAACCCAAAGCGGGGGGGGGGGGGGGGGGAACCAAAATGAGGGGGGAACCAAGTGTGCGGGATGCGGTTGCCAGGGGGTTAGGGTTAGGGTTTTGCTTTAGGGTTAGGGTTCGTTAGGGTTAGGGCTAGTGTTATCATTAGGGGGTTAGGGGTAGTGTTAGGGGGTTAGGGTTTAGGGTTAGGGGTAGTGTTAGGGTTTGGGTTTAGGGTTTGGGTTAGGGTTAGGCTTATGGTCAGGGCGTTAGGTTTAGGTTTAGGGTTAAGGTTAGCGTTAGGGTTAGGGGTAGGGTTAGGGTTAGGGTTAGGTTTTGGGTTAGTGTTAGGGTTAGGGTTAGAGGGTGAGGCTTAGGGTTAGGGGTAGGGTTAGGGTTAGGGTCAGGGTCAGAGTCAGAGTCAGGGTAAGCGTAGTGAGATCCTCTCCTGAGCCTATGTTATTTTCCAAAGATTGATTCACGCTTTTAAGCTTTCAGGGGTAGGGCACTAGCGTTGGGTTTCAGGGTAAGTATTCTCAGGGTTTATGTTTAGGATTTTAAGTTGTTTAGGTTTGGATTTTTAACGGTTAGTATTTTAGGGATTTGGGGGTTAAGGTTTTAAGTTTTTCAGGGTTAGTGTGTTAGGGTTTTAGAGTTTATGGGTTGTAGTGTTGAAAGGTTTTTTAGGGTTAGGGTCTTAGGGTTTTCTTTTTGGTCAATTATTTAGGGTTAGGGTTTTAAAATTTTATTTTTATTTATTTATTTATTTATTTATTTTTTCAGGTTAGGTTCTCCAGGGTTAGGGTTTTGAGTGTCCTAATTTTTTGGGTTAGGGTTTGGAGCCTCTTAATTTTTTGCGTTAGGGTTTTGAGCATCTTAATATTTTGTGTTAGTGCTTTGAGCGTCTTATTTTTTTGGATTAGTGTTTGGAGCGTTGTTGGGTTTAGGTTTTTGGGTTTTTAGGTTTTAGTTTTTGGGTTTAGGTTTTGAGAGTCCTATTTTTTGGGCTTGGGATTTTTGGGCTTGGGCTTGGGTCAGGGGTCAGAGGTCAGGGGGTCAGAGGTCAGGGGTCACAGGTCAGAGGTCGGGGGTCAGGGGTCGGGGGTCAGAGGTCAGGGGTCAGAGGTCGGGGGTCAGAGGTCAGAGGTCAGGGGTCAGGGGTCATAAGTCAGGGGTTCAAGGGTCAGGGGTCAGTGGTCAGAGGCCGGAGCTAAGGGGCCGGGTGTCTGAGGTCAGGGGTCAGGGGTCAGAGGTCAGGGGTCAGGGGCTCAGAGGTCAGGGGTCAGAGGCCGGAGGTCAGGGGTCAGAGGTCAGGGGTCAGGCGTCAGAGGTCAGGGGTCGGGGGGATCAGAGGTCAGGCGTCATAGGTCGGGGGTCAGATGTCGGGGGTCAGAGGTCAGGGGTCTGAGGTCAGGGGTCAGGGGTCATAGGTCGGGGGTCAAAGGTCAGGGGTCAGAGGGGGTCCATGAGGCTTGGGGGGACCCCAAGGGTGGGGGGAACCAAAATGAGGGGGGAACCAAGTGTGCGGGGTGCTGTTTCCGGGGGGACGCATTTGTGAGGGGCACCGAGGGGGGGGGGAACCAAAATGAGGGGGGAACCAAGTGTGCGGGGTTTTGTTTCCGGGGGGACACATTCGTGGGGCGCACCGGGGGGGGGACCAAAATGAGGGGGGAACCAAGTTTGCGGGGTTTTGTTTCCGGGGGGACACATTTGTGGGGTGCACCGGGGGGAACCAAAATGAGGGGGGAACCAAGTGTGCAGGGTTTTGTTTCCGGGGGGACGCATTTGTGGGTTGCTCCGGGGGGGGACCAAAATGAGGGGGGAACCAAGTTTGCGGGGTTTTGTTTCCGGGGGGACACATTTGTGGGGTGCACCGGGGGGGGACCAAAATGAGGGGGGAACCAAGTTTGCGGGGTTTTGTTTCCGGGGGGACACATTTGCGGGGTGTACCGGGGGGAACCAAAATGACGGGGGAACCAAGTGTGCGGGGTGCGGTTGCCGGGGGGACGCATTTGCGGGGTGCACCTGGGGGGGTCCATGGGGCTTGGGGGGAACCCAAAGCGGGGGGGGGGGGGGGGGGGAACCAAAATGAGGGGGGAACCAAGTGTGCGGGATGCGGTTGCCAGGGGGTTAGGGTTAGGGTTTTGCTTTAGGGTTAGGGTTCGTTAGGGTTAGGGCTAGTGTTATCATTAGGGGGTTAGGGGTAGTGTTAGGGGGTTAGGGTTTAGGGTTAGGGGTAGTGTTAGGGTTTGGGTTTAGGGTTTGGGTTAGGGTTAGGCTTATGGTCAGGGCGTTAGGTTTAGGTTTAGGGTTAAGGTTAGCGTTAGGGTTAGGGGTAGGGTTAGGGTTAGGGTTAGGTTTTGGGTTAGTGTTAGGGTTAGGGTTAGAGGGTGAGGCTTAGGGTTAGGGGTAGGGTTAGGGTTAGGGTCAGGGTCAGAGTCAGAGTCAGGGTAAGCGTAGTGAGATCCTCTCCTGAGCCTATGTTATTTTCCAAAGATTGATTCACGCTTTTAAGCTTTCAGGGGTAGGGCACTAGCGTTGGGTTTCAGGGTAAGTATTCTCAGGGTTTATGTTTAGGATTTTAAGTTGTTTAGGTTTGGATTTTTAACGGTTAGTATTTTAGGGATTTGGGGGTTAAGGTTTTAAGTTTTTCAGGGTTAGTGTGTTAGGGTTTTAGAGTTTATGGGTTGTAGTGTTGAAAGGTTTTTTAGGGTTAGGGTCTTAGGGTTTTCTTTTTGGTCAATTATTTAGGGTTAGGGTTTTAAAATTTTATTTTTATTTATTTATTTATTTATTTATTTTTTCAGGTTAGGTTCTCCAGGGTTAGGGTTTTGAGTGTCCTAATTTTTTGGGTTAGGGTTTGGAGCCTCTTAATTTTTTGCGTTAGGGTTTTGAGCATCTTAATATTTTGTGTTAGTGCTTTGAGCGTCTTATTTTTTTGGATTAGTGTTTGGAGCGTTGTTGGGTTTAGGTTTTTGGGTTTTTAGGTTTTAGTTTTTGGGTTTAGGTTTTGAGAGTCCTATTTTTTGGGCTTGGGATTTTTGGGCTTGGGCTTGGGTCAGGGGTCAGAGGTCAGGGGGTCAGAGGTCAGGGGTCACAGGTCAGAGGTCAGAGGTCGGGGGTCAGGGGTCGGGGGTCAGAGGTCAGGGGTCAGAGGTCGGGGGTCAGAGGTCAGAGGTCAGGGGTCAGGGGTCATAAGTCAGGGGTTCAAGGGTCAGGGGTCAGTGGTCAGAGGCCGGAGCTAAGGGGCCGGGTGTCTGAGGTCAGGGGTCAGGGGTCAGAGGTCAGGGGTCAGGGGCTCAGAGGTCAGAGGTCAGGGGTCAGGGGTCAGGCGTCAGAGGTCAGGGGTCGGGGGGATCAGAGGTCAGGCGTCAGAGGTCAGGGGTCAGATGTCGGGGGTCAGAGGTCAGGGGTCTGAGGTCAGGGGTCAGGGGTCATAGGTCGGGGGTCAGAGGTCAGGGGTCAGAGGGGGTCCATGAGGCTTGGGGGGACCCCAAGGGTGGGGGGAACCAAAATGAGGGGGGAACCAAGTGTGCGGGGTGCTGTTTCCGGGGGGACGCATTTGTGAGGGGCGCACCGGGGGGGGGGGGGGGGGGGGGGGACCAAAATGAGGGGGGAACCAAGTTTGCGGGGTTTTGTTTCCGGGGGGACACATTTGTGGGGTGCACCGGGGGGGAACCAAAATGAGGGGGGAACCAAGTTTGCGGGGTTTTGTTTCCGGGGGGACGCATTTGTGGGTTGAACCGGGGGGGGGACCAAAATGAGGGGGGAACCAAGTTTGCGGGGTTTTGTTTCCGGGGGGACACATTTGTGGGGTGCACGGGGGGGGGAGACCAAAATGACGGGGGAACCAAGTTTGCGGGGTTTTGTTTCCGGGGGGACACATTTGCGGGTTGTACCGGGGGGAACCAAAATGACGGGGGAACCAAGTGTGCGGGGTGCGGTTGCCGGGGGGACGCATTTGCGGGGTGCACCTGGGGGGGTCCATGGGGCTTGGGGGGAACCCAAAGCGGGGGGGGGGGGGGGGGGAACCAAAATGAGGGGGGAACCAAGTGTGCGGGATGCGGTTGCCAGGGGGTTAGGGTTAGGGTTTTGCTTTAGGGTTAGGGTTCGTTAGGGTTAGGGCTAGTGTTATCATTAGGGGGTTAGGGGTAGTGTTAGGGGGTTAGGGTTTAGGGTTAGGGGTAGTGTTAGGGTTTGGGTTTAGGGTTTGGGTTAGGGTTAGGCTTATGGTCAGGGCGTTAGGTTTAGGTTTAGGGTTAAGGTTAGCGTTAGGGTTAGGGGTAGGGTTAGGGTTAGGGTTAGGTTTTGGGTTAGTGTTAGGGTTAGGGTTAGAGGGTGAGGCTTAGGGTTAGGGGTAGGGTTAGGGTTAGGGTCAGGGTCAGAGTCAGAGTCAGGGTAAGCGTAGTGAGATCCTCTCCTGAGCCTATGTTATTTTCCAAAGATTGATTCACGCTTTTAAGCTTTCAGGGGTAGGGCACTAGCGTTGGGTTTCAGGGTAAGTATTCTCAGGGTTTATGTTTAGGATTTTAAGTTGTTTAGGTTTGGATTTTTAACGGTTAGTATTTTAGGGATTTGGGGGTTAAGGTTTTAAGTTTTTCAGGGTTAGTGTGTTAGGGTTTTAGAGTTTATGGGTTGTAGTGTTGAAAGGTTTTTTAGGGTTAGGGTCTTAGGGTTTTCTTTTTGGTCAATTATTTAGGGTTAGGGTTTTAAAATTTTATTTTTATTTATTTATTTATTTATTTATTTTTTCAGGTTAGGTTCTCCAGGGTTAGGGTTTTGAGTGTCCTAATTTTTTGGGTTAGGGTTTGGAGCCTCTTAATTTTTTGCGTTAGGGTTTTGAGCATCTTAATATTTTGTGTTAGTGCTTTGAGCGTCTTATTTTTTTGGATTAGTGTTTGGAGCGTTGTTGGGTTTAGGTTTTTGGGTTTTTAGGTTTTAGTTTTTGGGTTTAGGTTTTGAGAGTCCTATTTTTTGGGCTTGGGATTTTTGGGCTTGGGCTTGGGTCAGGGGTCAGAGGTCAGGGGGTCAGAGGTCAGGGGTCACAGGTCAGAGGTCAGAGGTCGGGGGTCAGGGGTCGGGGGTCAGAGGTCAGGGGTCAGAGGTCGGGGGTCAGAGGTCAGAGGTCAGGGGTCAGGGGTCATAAGTCAGGGGTTCAAGGGTCAGGGGTCAGTGGTCAGAGGCCGGAGCTAAGGGGCCGGGTGTCTGAGGTCAGGGGTCAGGGGTCAGAGGTCAGGGGTCAGGGGCTCAGAGGTCAGGGGTCAGAGGCCGGAGGTCAGGGGTCAGAGGTCAGGGGTCAGGCGTCAGAGGTCAGGGGTCGGGGGGATCAGAGGTCAGGCGTCAGAGGTCAGGGGTCAGATGTCGGGGGTCAGAGGTCAGGGGTCTGAGGTCAGGGGTCAGGGGTCATAGGTCGGGGGTCAGAGGTCAGGGGTCAGAGGGGGTCCATGAGGCTTGGGGGGACCCCAAGGGTGGGGGGAACCAAAATGAGGGGGGAACCAAGTGTGCGGGGTGCTGTTTCCGGGGGGACGCATTTGTGAGGGGCACCGAGGGGGGGGAACCAAAATGAGGGGGGAACCAAGTGTGCGGGGTTTTGTTTCCGGGGGGACACATTTGTGGGGCGCACCGGGGGGGGGACCAAAATGAGGGGGGAACCAAGTTTGCGGGGTTTTGTTTCCGGGGGGACACATTTGTGGGGTGCACCGGGGGGGAACCAAAATGAGGGGGGAACCAAGTGTGCAGGGTTTTGTTTCCGGGGGGACGCATTTGTGGGTTGCTCCGGGGGGGGACCAAAATGAGGGGGGAACCAAGTTTGCGGGGTTTTGTTTCCGGGGGGACACATTTGTGGGGTGCACCGGGGGGGGACCAAAATGAGGGGGGAACCAAGTTTGCGGGGTTTTGTTTCCGGGGGGACACATTTGCGGGGTGTACCGGGGGGAACCAAAATGACGGGGGAACCAAGTGTGCGGGGTGCGGTTGCCGGGGGGACGCATTTGCGGGGTGCACCTGGGGGGGTCCATGGGGCTTGGGGGGAACCCAAAGCGAGGGGGGGGGGGGGGGGAACCAAAATGAGGGGGGAACCAAGTGTGCGGGATGCGGTTGCCAGGGGGTTAGGGTTAGGGTTTTGCTTTAGGGTTAGGGTTCGTTAGGGTTAGGGCTAGTGTTATCATTAGGGGGTTAGGGGTAGTGTTAGGGGGTTAGGGTTTAGGGTTAGGGGTAGTGTTAGGGTTTGGGTTTAGGGTTTGGGTTAGGGTTAGGCTTATGGTCAGGGCGTTAGGTTTAGGTTTAGGGTTAAGGTTAGCGTTAGGGTTAGGGGTAGGGTTAGGGTTAGGGTTAGGTTTTGGGTTAGTGTTAGGGTTAGGGTTAGAGGGTGAGGCTTAGGGTTAGGGGTAGGGTTAGGGTTAGGGTCAGGGTCAGAGTCAGAGTCAGGGTAAGCGTAGTGAGATCCTCTCCTGAGCCTATGTTATTTTCCAAAGATTGATTCACGCTTTTAAGCTTTCAGGGGTAGGGCACTAGCGTTGGGTTTCAGGGTAAGTATTCTCAGGGTTTATGTTTAGGATTTTAAGTTGTTTAGGTTTGGATTTTTAACGGTTAGTATTTTAGGGATTTGGGGGTTAAGGTTTTAAGTTTTTCAGGGTTAGTGTGTTAGGGTTTTAGAGTTTATGGGTTGTAGTGTTGAAAGGTTTTTTAGGGTTAGGGTCTTAGGGTTTTCTTTTTGGTCAATTATTTAGGGTTAGGGTTTTAAAATTTTATTTGTATTTATTTATTTATTTATTTATTTTTTCAGGTTAGGTTCTCCAGGGTTAGGGTTTTGAGTGTCCTAATTTTTTGGGTTAGGGTTTGGAGCCTCTTAATTTTTTGTGTTAGGGTTTTGAGCATCTTAATATTTTGTGTTAGTGCTTTGAGCGTCTTATTTTTTTGGATTAGTGTTTGGAGCGTTGTTGGGTTTAGGTTTTTGGGTTTTTAGGTTTTAGTTTTTGGGTTTAGGTTTTGAGAGTCCTATTTTTTGGGCTTGGGATTTTTGGGCTTGGGCTTGGGTCAGGGGTCAGAGGTCAGGGGGTCAGAGGTCAGGGGTCACAGGTCAGAGGTCAGAGGTCGGGGGTCAGAGGTCAGGGGTCAGAGGTCGGGGGTCAGAGGTCAGAGGTCAGGGGTCAGGGGTCATAAGTCAGGGGTTCAAGGGTCAGGGGTCAGTGGTCAGAGGCCGGAGCTAAGGGGCCGGGTGTCTGAGGTCAGGGGTCAGGGGTCAGAGGTCAGGGGTCAGGGGCTCAGAGGTCAGAGGTCAGGGGTCAGGCGTCAGAGGTCAGGGGTCGGGGGGATCAGAGGTCAGGCGTCAGAGGTCAGGGGTCAGATGTCGGGGGTCAGAGGTCAGGGGTCTGAGGTCAGGGGTCAGGGGTCATAGGTCGGGGGTCAGAGGTCAGGGGTCAGAGGGGGTCCATGAGGCTTGGGGGGACCCCAAGGGTGGGGGGAACCAAAATGAGGGGGGAACCAAGTGTGCAGGGTTTTGTTTCCGGGGGGACGCATTTGTGGGTTGCTCCGGGGGGGGACCAAAATGAGGGGGGAACCAAGTTTGCGGGGTTTTGTTTCCGGGGGGACACATTTGTGGGGTGCACCGGGGGGGAACCAAAATGAGGGGGGAACCAAGTTTGCGGGGTTTTGTTTCCGGGGGACGCATTTGTGGGTTGCTCCGGGGGGGGACCAAAATGAGGGGGGAACCAAGTTTGCGGGGTTTTGTTTCCGGGGGGACACATTTGTGGGGTGCACCGGGGGGGGACCAAAATGAGGGGGGAACCAAGTTTGCGGGGTTTTGTTTCCGGGGGGACACATTTGTGGGGTGCACCGGGGGGGGACCAAAATGAGGGGGGAACCAAGTTTGCGGGGTTTTGTTTCCGGGGGGACACATTTGCGGGGTGTACCGGGGGGAACCAAAATGACGGGGGAACCAAGTGTGCGGGGTGCGGTTGCCGGGGGGACGCATTTGCGGGGTGCACCTGGGGGGGTCCATGGGGCTTGGGGGGAACCCAAAGCGGGGGGGGGGGGGGGGGGGAACCAAAATGAGGGGGGAACCAAGTGTGCGGGATGCGGTTGCCAGGGGGTTAGGGTTAGGGTTTTGCTTTAGGGTTAGGGTTCGTTAGGGTTAGGGCTAGTGTTATCATTAGGGGGTTAGGGGTAGTGTTAGGGGGTTAGGGTTTAGGGTTAGGGGTAGTGTTAGGGTTTGGGTTTAGGGTTTGGGTTAGGGTTAGGCTTATGGTCAGGGCGTTAGGTTTAGGTTTAGGGTTAAGGTTAGCGTTAGGGTTAGGGGTAGGGTTAGGGTTAGGGTTAGGTTTTGGGTTAGTGTTAGGGTTAGGGTTAGAGGGTGAGGCTTAGGGTTAGGGGTAGGGTTAGGGTTAGGGTCAGGGTCAGAGTCAGAGTCAGGGTAAGCGTAGTGAGATCCTCTCCTGAGCCTATGTTATTTTCCAAAGATTGATTCACGCTTTTAAGCTTTCAGGGGTAGGGCACTAGCGTTGGGTTTCAGGGTAAGTATTCTCAGGGTTTATGTTTAGGATTTTAAGTTGTTTAGGTTTGGATTTTTAACGGTTAGTATTTTAGGGATTTGGGGGTTAAGGTTTTAAGTTTTTCAGGGTTAGTGTGTTAGGGTTTTAGAGTTTATGGGTTGTAGTGTTGAAAGGTTTTTTAGGGTTAGGGTCTTAGGGTTTTCTTTTTGGTCAATTATTTAGGGTTAGGGTTTTAAAATTTTATTTTTATTTATTTATTTATTTATTTATTTTTTCAGGTTAGGTTCTCCAGGGTTAGGGTTTTGAGTGTCCTAATTTTTTGGGTTAGGGTTTGGAGCCTCTTAATTTTTTGCGTTAGGGTTTTGAGCATCTTAATATTTTGTGTTAGTGCTTTGAGCGTCTTATTTTTTTGGATTAGTGTTTGGAGCGTTGTTGGGTTTAGGTTTTTGGGTTTTTAGGTTTTAGTTTTTGGGTTTAGGTTTTGAGAGTCCTATTTTTTGGGCTTGGGATTTTTGGGCTTGGGCTTGGGTCAGGGGTCAGAGGTCAGGGGGTCAGAGGTCAGGGGTCACAGGTCAGAGGTCAGAGGTCGGGGGTCAGGGGTCGGGGGTCAGAGGTCAGGGGTCAGAGGTCGGGGGTCAGAGGTCAGGGGTCAGGGGTCATAAGTCAGGGGTTCAAGGGTCAGGGGTCAGTGGTCAGAGGCCGGAGCTAAGGGGCCGGGTGTCTGAGGTCAGGGGTCAGGGGTCAGAGGTCAGGGGTCAGGGGCTCAGAGGTCAGGGGTCAGAGGCCGGAGGTCAGGGGTCAGAGGTCAGGGGTCAGGCGTCAGAGGTCAGGGGTCGGGGGGATCAGAGGTCAGGCGTCAGAGGTCAGGGGTCAGATGTCGGGGGTCAGAGGTCAGGGGTCTGAGGTCAGGGGTCAGGGGTCATAGGTCGGGGGTCAAAGGTCAGGGGTCAGAGGGGGTCCATGAGGCTTGGGGGGACCCCAAGGGTGGGGGGAACCAAAATGAGGGGGGAACCAAGTGTGCGGGGTGCTGTTTCCGGGGGGACGCATTTGTGAGGGGCACCGAGGGGGGGGGAACCAAAATGAGGGGGGAACCAAGTGTGCGGGGTTTTGTTTCCGGGGGGACACATTCGTGGGGCGCACCGGGGGGGGGACCAAAATGAGGGGGGAACCAAGTTTGCGGGGTTTTGTTTCCGGGGGGACACATTTGTGGGGTGCACCGGGGGGGAACCAAAATGAGGGGGGAACCAAGTGTGCAGGGTTTTGTTTCCGGGGGGACGCATTTGTGGGTTGCTCCGGGGGGGGACCAAAATGAGGGGGGAACCAAGTTTGCGGGGTTTTGTTTCCGGGGGGACACATTTGTGGGGTGCACCGGGGGGGGACCAAAATGAGGGGGGAACCAAGTTTGCGGGGTTTTGTTTCCGGGGGGACACATTTGCGGGGTGTACCGGGGGGAACCAAAATGACGGGGGAACCAAGTGTGCGGGGTGCGGTTGCCGGGGGACGCATTTGCGGGGTGCACCTGGGGGGGTCCATGGGGCTTGGGGGGAACCCAAAGCGGGGGGGGGGGGGGGGGGGAACCAAAATGAGGGGGGAACCAAGTGTGCGGGATGCGGTTGCCAGGGGGTTAGGGTTAGGGTTTTGCTTTAGGGTTAGGGTTCGTTAGGGTTAGGGCTAGTGTTATCATTAGGGGGTTAGGGGTAGTGTTAGGGGGTTAGGGTTTAGGGTTAGGGGTAGTGTTAGGGTTTGGGTTTAGGGTTTGGGTTAGGGTTAGGCTTATGGTCAGGGCGTTAGGTTTAGGTTTAGGGTTAAGGTTAGCGTTAGGGTTAGGGGTAGGGTTAGGGTTAGGGTTAGGTTTTGGGTTAGTGTTAGGGTTAGGGTTAGAGGGTGAGGCTTAGGGTTAGGGGTAGGGTTAGGGTTAGGGTCAGGGTCAGAGTCAGAGTCAGGGTAAGCGTAGTGAGATCCTCTCCTGAGCCTATGTTATTTTCCAAAGATTGATTCACGCTTTTAAGCTTTCAGGGGTAGGGCACTAGCGTTGGGTTTCAGGGTAAGTATTCTCAGGGTTTATGTTTAGGATTTTAAGTTGTTTAGGTTTGGATTTTTAACGGTTAGTATTTTAGGGATTTGGGGGTTAAGGTTTTAAGTTTTTCAGGGTTAGTGTGTTAGGGTTTTAGAGTTTATGGGTTGTAGTGTTGAAAGGTTTTTTAGGGTTAGGGTCTTAGGGTTTTCTTTTTGGTCAATTATTTAGGGTTAGGGTTTTAAAATTTTATTTTTATTTATTTATTTATTTATTTATTTTTTCAGGTTAGGTTCTCCAGGGTTAGGGTTTTGAGTGTCCTAATTTTTTGGGTTAGGGTTTGGAGCCTCTTAATTTTTTGCGTTAGGGTTTTGAGCATCTTAATATTTTGTGTTAGTGCTTTGAGCGTCTTATTTTTTTGGATTAGTGTTTGGAGCGTTGTTGGGTTTAGGTTTTTGGGTTTTTAGGTTTTAGTTTTTGGGTTTAGGTTTTGAGAGTCCTATTTTTTGGGCTTGGGATTTTTGGGCTTGGGCTTGGGTCAGGGGTCAGAGGTCAGGGGGTCAGAGGTCAGGGGTCACAGGTCAGAGGTCAGAGGTCGGGGGTCAGGGGTCGGGGGTCAGAGGTCAGGGGTCAGAGGTCGGGGTCAGAGGTCAGAGGTCAGGGGTCAGGGGTCATAAGTCAGGGGTTCAAGGGTCAGGGGTCAGTGGTCAGAGGCCGGAGCTAAGGGGCCGGGTGTCTGAGGTCAGGGGTCAGGGGTCAGAGGTCAGGGGTCAGGGGCTCAGAGGTCAGAGGTCAGGGGTCAGGGGTCAGGCGTCAGAGGTCAGGGGTCGGGGGGATCAGAGGTCAGGCGTCAGAGGTCAGGGGTCAGATGTCGGGGGTCAGAGGTCAGGGGTCTGAGGTCAGGGGTCAGGGGTCATAGGTCGGGGGTCAGAGGTCAGGGGTCAGAGGGGGTCCATGAGGCTTGGGGGACCCCAAGGGTGGGGGGAACCAAAATGAGGGGGGAACCAAGTGTGCGGGGTGCTGTTTCCGGGGGGACGCATTTGTGAGGGGCGCACCGGGGGGGGGGGGGGGGGAACAAAATGAGGGGGGAACCAAGTTTGCGGGGTTTTGTTTCCGGGGGGACACATTTGTGGGGTGCACCGGGGGGGAACCAAAATGAGGGGGGAACCAAGTTTGCGGGGTTTTGTTTCCGGGGGGACGCATTTGTGGGTTGAACCGGGGGGGGGACCAAAATGAGGGGGGAACCAAGTTTGCGGGGTTTTGTTTCCGGGGGGACACATTTGTGGGGTGCACGGGGGGGGGAGACCAAAATGACGGGGGAACCAAGTTTGCGGGGTTTTGTTTCCGGGGGGACACATTTGCGGGTTGTACCGGGGGGAACCAAAATGACGGGGGAACCAAGTGTGCGGGGTGCGGTTGCCGGGGGGACGCATTTGCGGGGTGCACCTGGGGGGGTCCATGGGGCTTGGGGGGAACCCAAAGCGGGGGGGGGGGGGGGGGGGGAACCAAAATGAGGGGGGAACCAAGTGTGCGGGATGCGGTTGCCAGGGGGTTAGGGTTAGGGTTTTGCTTTAGGGTTAGGGTTCGTTAGGGTTAGGGCTAGTGTTATCATTAGGGGGTTAGGGGTAGTGTTAGGGGGTTAGGGTTTAGGGTTAGGGGTAGTGTTAGGGTTTGGGTTTAGGGTTTGGGTTAGGGTTAGGCTTATGGTCAGGGCGTTAGGTTTAGGTTTAGGGTTAAGGTTAGCGTTAGGGTTAGGGGTAGGGTTAGGGTTAGGGTTAGGTTTTGGGTTAGTGTTAGGGTTAGGGTTAGAGGGTGAGGCTTAGGGTTAGGGGTAGGGTTAGGGTTAGGGTCAGGGTCAGAGTCAGAGTCAGGGTAAGCGTAGTGAGATCCTCTCCTGAGCCTATGTTATTTTCCAAAGATTGATTCACGCTTTTAAGCTTTCAGGGGTAGGGCACTAGCGTTGGGTTTCAGGGTAAGTATTCTCAGGGTTTATGTTTAGGATTTTAAGTTGTTTAGGTTTGGATTTTTAACGGTTAGTATTTTAGGGATTTGGGGGTTAAGGTTTTAAGTTTTTCAGGGTTAGTGTGTTAGGGTTTTAGAGTTTATGGGTTGTAGTGTTGAAAGGTTTTTTAGGGTTAGGGTCTTAGGGTTTTCTTTTTGGTCAATTATTTAGGGTTAGGGTTTTAAAATTTTATTTTTATTTATTTATTTATTTATTTATTTTTTCAGGTTAGGTTCTCCAGGGTTAGGGTTTTGAGTGTCCTAATTTTTTGGGTTAGGGTTTGGAGCCTCTTAATTTTTTGCGTTAGGGTTTTGAGCATCTTAATATTTTGTGTTAGTGCTTTGAGCGTCTTATTTTTTTGGATTAGTGTTTGGAGCGTTGTTGGGTTTAGGTTTTTGGGTTTTTAGGTTTTAGTTTTTGGGTTTAGGTTTTGAGAGTCCTATTTTTTGGGCTTGGGATTTTTGGGCTTGGGCTTGGGTCAGGGGTCAGAGGTCAGGGGGTCAGAGGTCAGGGGTCACAGGTCAGAGGTCAGAGGTCGGGGGTCAGGGGTCGGGGGTCAGAGGTCAGGGGTCAGAGGTCGGGGGTCAGAGGTCAGGGGTCAGGGGTCATAAGTCAGGGGTTCAAGGGTCAGGGGTCAGTGGTCAGAGGCCGGAGCTAAGGGGCCGGGTGTCTGAGGTCAGGGGTCAGGGGTCAGAGGTCAGGGGTCAGGGGCTCAGAGGTCAGAGGTCAGGGGTCAGGGGTCAGGCGTCAGAGGTCAGGGGTCGGGGGGATCAGAGGTCAGGCGTCAGAGGTCAGGGGTCAGATGTCGGGGGTCAGAGGTCAGGGGTCTGAGGTCAGGGGTCAGGGGTCATAGGTCGGGGGTCAGAGGTCAGGGGTCAGAGGGGGTCCATGAGGCTTGGGGGGACCCCAAGGGTGGGGGGAACCAAAATGAGGGGGGAACCAAGTGTGCGGGGTGCTGTTTCCGGGGGGACGCATTTGTGAGGGGCGCACCGGGGGGGGGGGGACCAAAATGAGGGGGGAACCAAGTTTGCGGGGTTTTGTTTCCGGGGGGACACATTTGTGGGGTGCACCGGGGGGGAACCAAAATGAGGGGGGAACCAAGTTTGCGGGGTTTTGTTTCCGGGGGGACGCATTTGTGGGTTGAACCGGGGGGGGGACCAAAATGAGGGGGGAACCAAGTTTGCGGGGTTTTGTTTCCGGGGGGACACATTTGTGGGGTGCACGGGGGGGGGGAGACCAAAATGACGGGGGAACCAAGTTTGCGGGGTTTTGTTTCCGGGGGGACACATTTGCGGGTTGTACCGGGGGGAACCAAAATGACGGGGGAACCAAGTGTGCGGGGTGCGGTTGCCGGGGGGACGCATTTGCGGGGTGCACCTGGGGGGGTCCATGGGGCTTGGGGGGAACCCAAAGCGGGGGGGGGGGGGGGGGAACCAAAATGAGGGGGGAACCAAGTGTGCGGGATGCGGTTGCCAGGGGGTTAGGGTTAGGGTTTTGCTTTAGGGTTAGGGTTCGTTAGGGTTAGGGCTAGTGTTATCATTAGGGGGTTAGGGGTAGTGTTAGGGGGTTAGGGTTTAGGGTTAGGGGTAGTGTTAGGGTTTGGGTTTAGGGTTTGGGTTAGGGTTAGGCTTATGGTCAGGGCGTTAGGTTTAGGTTTAGGGTTAAGGTTAGCGTTAGGGTTAGGGGTAGGGTTAGGGTTAGGGTTAGGTTTTGGGTTAGTGTTAGGGTTAGGGTTAGAGGGTGAGGCTTAGGGTTAGGGGTAGGGTTAGGGTTAGGGTCAGGGTCAGAGTCAGAGTCAGGGTAAGCGTAGTGAGATCCTCTCCTGAGCCTATGTTATTTTCCAAAGATTGATTCACGCTTTTAAGCTTTCAGGGGTAGGGCACTAGCGTTGGGTTTCAGGGTAAGTATTCTCAGGGTTTATGTTTAGGATTTTAAGTTGTTTAGGTTTGGATTTTTAACGGTTAGTATTTTAGGGATTTGGGGGTTAAGGTTTTAAGTTTTTCAGGGTTAGTGTGTTAGGGTTTTAGAGTTTATGGGTTGTAGTGTTGAAAGGTTTTTTAGGGTTAGGGTCTTAGGGTTTTCTTTTTGGTCAATTATTTAGGGTTAGGGTTTTAAAATTTTATTTTTATTTATTTATTTATTTATTTATTTTTTCAGGTTAGGTTCTCCAGGGTTAGGGTTTTGAGTGTCCTAATTTTTTGGGTTAGGGTTTGGAGCCTCTTAATTTTTTGCGTTAGGGTTTTGAGCATCTTAATATTTTGTGTTAGTGCTTTGAGCGTCTTATTTTTTTGGATTAGTGTTTGGAGCGTTGTTGGGTTTAGGTTTTTGGGTTTTTAGGTTTTAGTTTTTGGGTTTAGGTTTTGAGAGTCCTATTTTTTGGGCTTGGGATTTTTGGGCTTGGGCTTGGGTCAGGGGTCAGAGGTCAGGGGGTCAGAGGTCAGGGGTCACAGGTCAGAGGTCAGAGGTCGGGGGTCAGGGGTCGGGGGTCAGAGGTCAGGGGTCAGAGGTCGGGGGTCAGAGGTCAGAGGTCAGGGGTCAGGGGTCATAAGTCAGGGGTTCAAGGGTCAGGGGTCAGTGGTCAGAGGCCGGAGCTAAGGGGCCGGGTGTCTGAGGTCAGGGGTCAGGGGTCAGAGGTCAGGGGTCAGGGGCTCAGAGGTCAGGGGTCAGAGGCCGGAGGTCAGGGGTCAGAGGTCAGGGGTCAGGCGTCAGAGGTCAGGGGTCGGGGGGATCAGAGGTCAGGCGTCAGAGGTCAGGGGTCAGATGTCGGGGGTCAGAGGTCAGGGGTCTGAGGTCAGGGGTCAGGGGTCATAGGTCGGGGGTCAGAGGTCAGGGGTCAGAGGGGGTCCATGAGGCTTGGGGGGACCCCAAGGGTGGGGGGAACCAAAATGAGGGGGGAACCAAGTGTGCGGGGTGCTGTTTCCGGGGGGACGCATTTGTGAGGGGCACCGAGGGGGGGGAACCAAAATGAGGGGGGAACCAAGTGTGCGGGGTTTTGTTTCCGGGGGGACACATTTGTGGGGCGCACCGGGGGGGGGACCAAAATGAGGGGGGAACCAAGTTTGCGGGGTTTTGTTTCCGGGGGGACACATTTGTGGGGTGCACCGGGGGGGAACCAAAATGAGGGGGGAACCAAGTGTGCAGGGTTTTGTTTCCGGGGGGACGCATTTGTGGGTTGCTCCGGGGGGGGACCAAAATGAGGGGGGAACCAAGTTTGCGGGGTTTTGTTTCCGGGGGGACACATTTGTGGGGTGCACCGGGGGGGGACCAAAATGAGGGGGGAACCAAGTTTGCGGGGTTTTGTTTCCGGGGGGACACATTTGCGGGGTGTACCGGGGGGAACCAAAATGACGGGGGAACCAAGTGTGCGGGGTGCGGTTGCCGGGGGGACGCATTTGCGGGGTGCACCTGGGGGGGTCCATGGGGCTTGGGGGGAACCCAAAGCGAGGGGGGGGGGGGGGGAACCAAAATGAGGGGGGAACCAAGTGTGCGGGATGCGGTTGCCAGGGGGTTAGGGTTAGGGTTTTGCTTTAGGGTTAGGGTTCGTTAGGGTTAGGGCTAGTGTTATCATTAGGGGGTTAGGGGTAGTGTTAGGGGGTTAGGGTTTAGGGTTAGGGGTAGTGTTAGGGTTTGGGTTTAGGGTTTGGGTTAGGGTTAGGCTTATGGTCAGGGCGTTAGGTTTAGGTTTAGGGTTAAGGTTAGCGTTAGGGTTAGGGGTAGGGTTAGGGTTAGGGTTAGGTTTTGGGTTAGTGTTAGGGTTAGGGTTAGAGGGTGAGGCTTAGGGTTAGGGGTAGGGTTAGGGTTAGGGTCAGGGTCAGAGTCAGAGTCAGGGTAAGCGTAGTGAGATCCTCTCCTGAGCCTATGTTATTTTCCAAAGATTGATTCACGCTTTTAAGCTTTCAGGGGTAGGGCACTAGCGTTGGGTTTCAGGGTAAGTATTCTCAGGGTTTATGTTTAGGATTTTAAGTTGTTTAGGTTTGGATTTTTAACGGTTAGTATTTTAGGGATTTGGGGGTTAAGGTTTTAAGTTTTTCAGGGTTAGTGTGTTAGGGTTTTAGAGTTTATGGGTTGTAGTGTTGAAAGGTTTTTTAGGGTTAGGGTCTTAGGGTTTTCTTTTTGGTCAATTATTTAGGGTTAGGGTTTTAAAATTTTATTTGTATTTATTTATTTATTTATTTATTTTTTCAGGTTAGGTTCTCCAGGGTTAGGGTTTTGAGTGTCCTAATTTTTTGGGTTAGGGTTTGGAGCCTCTTAATTTTTTGTGTTAGGGTTTTGAGCATCTTAATATTTTGTGTTAGTGCTTTGAGCGTCTTATTTTTTTGGATTAGTGTTTGGAGCGTTGTTGGGTTTAGGTTTTTGGGTTTTTAGGTTTTAGTTTTTGGGTTTAGGTTTTGAGAGTCCTATTTTTTGGGCTTGGGATTTTTGGGCTTGGGCTTGGGTCAGGGGTCAGAGGTCAGGGGGTCAGAGGTCAGGGGTCACAGGTCAGAGGTCAGAGGTCGGGGGTCAGAGGTCAGGGGTCAGAGGTCGGGGGTCAGAGGTCAGAGGTCAGGGGTCAGGGGTCATAAGTCAGGGGTTCAAGGGTCAGGGGTCAGTGGTCAGAGGCCGGAGCTAAGGGGCCGGGTGTCTGAGGTCAGGGGTCAGGGGTCAGAGGTCAGGGGTCAGGGGCTCAGAGGTCAGAGGTCAGGGGTCAGGCGTCAGAGGTCAGGGGTCGGGGGGATCAGAGGTCAGGCGTCAGAGGTCAGGGGTCAGATGTCGGGGGTCAGAGGTCAGGGGTCTGAGGTCAGGGGTCAGGGGTCATAGGTCGGGGGTCAGAGGTCAGGGGTCAGAGGGGGTCCATGAGGCTTGGGGGGACCCCAAGGGTGGGGGGAACCAAAATGAGGGGGGAACCAAGTGTGCAGGGTTTTGTTTCCGGGGGGACGCATTTGTGGGTTGCTCCGGGGGGGGACCAAAATGAGGGGGGAACCAAGTTTGCGGGGTTTTGTTTCCGGGGGGACACATTTGTGGGGTGCACCGGGGGGGAACCAAAATGAGGGGGGAACCAAGTTTGCGGGGTTTTGTTTCCGGGGGGACGCATTTGTGGGTTGCTCCGGGGGGGGACCAAAATGAGGGGGGAACCAAGTTTGCGGGGTTTTGTTTCCGGGGGGACACATTTGTGGGGTGCACCGGGGGGGGACCAAAATGAGGGGGGAACCAAGTTTGCGGGGTTTTGTTTCCGGGGGGACACATTTGTGGGGTGCACCGGGGGGGGACCAAAATGAGGGGGGAACCAAGTTTGCGGGGTTTTGTTTCCGGGGGGACACATTTGCGGGGTGTACCGGGGGGAACCAAAATGACGGGGGAACCAAGTGTGCGGGGTGCGGTTGCCGGGGGGACGCATTTGCGGGGTGCACCTGGGGGGGTCCATGGGGCTTGGGGGGAACCCAAAGCGGGGGGGGGGGGGGGGGGAACCAAAATGAGGGGGGAACCAAGTGTGCGGGATGCGGTTGCCAGGGGGTTAGGGTTAGGGTTTTGCTTTAGGGTTAGGGTTCGTTAGGGTTAGGGCTAGTGTTATCATTAGGGGGTTAGGGGTAGTGTTAGGGGGTTAGGGTTTAGGGTTAGGGGTAGTGTTAGGGTTTGGGTTTAGGGTTTGGGTTAGGGTTAGGCTTATGGTCAGGGCGTTAGGTTTAGGTTTAGGGTTAAGGTTAGCGTTAGGGTTAGGGGTAGGGTTAGGGTTAGGGTTAGGTTTTGGGTTAGTGTTAGGGTTAGGGTTAGAGGGTGAGGCTTAGGGTTAGGGGTAGGGTTAGGGTTAGGGTCAGGGTCAGAGTCAGAGTCAGGGTAAGCGTAGTGAGATCCTCTCCTGAGCCTATGTTATTTTCCAAAGATTGATTCACGCTTTTAAGCTTTCAGGGGTAGGGCACTAGCGTTGGGTTTCAGGGTAAGTATTCTCAGGGTTTATGTTTAGGATTTTAAGTTGTTTAGGTTTGGATTTTTAACGGTTAGTATTTTAGGGATTTGGGGGTTAAGGTTTTAAGTTTTTCAGGGTTAGTGTGTTAGGGTTTTAGAGTTTATGGGTTGTAGTGTTGAAAGGTTTTTTAGGGTTAGGGTCTTAGGGTTTTCTTTTTGGTCAATTATTTAGGGTTAGGGTTTTAAAATTTTATTTTTATTTATTTATTTATTTATTTATTTTTTCAGGTTAGGTTCTCCAGGGTTAGGGTTTTGAGTGTCCTAATTTTTTGGGTTAGGGTTTGGAGCCTCTTAATTTTTTGCGTTAGGGTTTTGAGCATCTTAATATTTTGTGTTAGTGCTTTGAGCGTCTTATTTTTTTGGATTAGTGTTTGGAGCGTTGTTGGGTTTAGGTTTTTGGGTTTTTAGGTTTTAGTTTTTGGGTTTAGGTTTTGAGAGTCCTATTTTTTGGGCTTGGGATTTTTGGGCTTGGGCTTGGGTCAGGGGTCAGAGGTCAGGGGGTCAGAGGTCAGGGGTCACAGGTCAGAGGTCAGAGGTCGGGGGTCAGGGGTCGGGGGTCAGAGGTCAGGGGTCAGAGGTCGGGGGTCAGAGGTCAGAGGTCAGGGGTCAGGGGTCATAAGTCAGGGGTTCAAGGGTCAGGGGTCAGTGGTCAGAGGCCGGAGCTAAGGGGCCGGGTGTCTGAGGTCAGGGGTCAGGGGTCAGAGGTCAGGGGTCAGGGGCTCAGAGGTCAGAGGTCAGGGGTCAGGCGTCAGAGGTCAGGGGTCGGGGGGATCAGAGGTCAGGCGTCAGAGGTCAGGGGTCAGATGTCGGGGGTCAGAGGTCAGGGGTCTGAGGTCAGGGGTCAGGGGTCATAGGTCGGGGGTCAGAGGTCAGGGGTCAGAGGGGGTCCATGAGGCTTGGGGGGACCCCAAGGGTGGGGGGAACCAAAATGAGGGGGGAACCAAGTGTGCGGGGTGCTGTTTCCGGGGGGACGCATTTGTGAGGGGCGCACCGGGGGGGGGACCAAAATGAGGGGGGAACCAAGTTTGCGGGGTTTTGTTTCCGGGGGGACACATTTGTGGGGTGCACCGGGGGGGAACCAAAATGAGGGGGGAACCAAGTTTGCGGGGTTTTGTTTCCGGGGGGACGCATTTGTGGGTTGAACCGGGGGGGGGGGACCAAAATGAGGGGGGAACCAAGTTTGCGGGGTTTTGTTTCCGGGGGGACACATTTGTGGGGTGCACGGGGGGGGGAGACCAAAATGACGGGGGAACCAAGTTTGCGGGGTTTTGTTTCCGGGGGGACACATTTGCGGGTTGTACCGGGGGGAACCAAAATGACGGGGGAACCAAGTGTGCGGGGTGCGGTTGCCGGGGGGACGCATTTGCGGGGTGCACCTGGGGGGGTCCATGGGGCTTGGGGGGAACCCAAAGCGGGGGGGGGGGGGGGGGAACCAAAATGAGGGGGGAACCAAGTGTGCGGGATGCGGTTGCCAGGGGGTTAGGGTTAGGGTTTTGCTTTAGGGTTAGGGTTCGTTAGGGTTAGGGCTAGTGTTATCATTAGGGGGTTAGGGGTAGTGTTAGGGGGTTAGGGTTTAGGGTTAGGGGTAGTGTTAGGGTTTGGGTTTAGGGTTTGGGTTAGGGTTAGGCTTATGGTCAGGGCGTTAGGTTTAGGTTTAGGGTTAAGGTTAGCGTTAGGGTTAGGGGTAGGGTTAGGGTTAGGGTTAGGTTTTGGGTTAGTGTTAGGGTTAGGGTTAGAGGGTGAGGCTTAGGGTTAGGGGTAGGGTTAGGGTTAGGGTCAGGGTCAGAGTCAGAGTCAGGGTAAGCGTAGTGAGATCCTCTCCTGAGCCTATGTTATTTTCCAAAGATTGATTCACGCTTTTAAGCTTTCAGGGGTAGGGCACTAGCGTTGGGTTTCAGGGTAAGTATTCTCAGGGTTTATGTTTAGGATTTTAAGTTGTTTAGGTTTGGATTTTTAACGGTTAGTATTTTAGGGATTTGGGGGTTAAGGTTTTAAGTTTTTCAGGGTTAGTGTGTTAGGGTTTTAGAGTTTATGGGTTGTAGTGTTGAAAGGTTTTTTAGGGTTAGGGTCTTAGGGTTTTCTTTTTGGTCAATTATTTAGGGTTAGGGTTTTAAAATTTTATTTTTATTTATTTATTTATTTATTTATTTTTTCAGGTTAGGTTCTCCAGGGTTAGGGTTTTGAGTGTCCTAATTTTTTGGGTTAGGGTTTGGAGCCTCTTAATTTTTTGCGTTAGGGTTTTGAGCATCTTAATATTTTGTGTTAGTGCTTTGAGCGTCTTATTTTTTTGGATTAGTGTTTGGAGCGTTGTTGGGTTTAGGTTTTTGGGTTTTTAGGTTTTAGTTTTTGGGTTTAGGTTTTGAGAGTCCTATTTTTTGGGCTTGGGATTTTTGGGCTTGGGCTTGGGTCAGGGGTCAGAGGTCAGGGGGTCAGAGGTCAGGGGTCACAGGTCAGAGGTCAGAGGTCGGGGGTCAGGGGTCGGGGGTCAGAGGTCAGGGGTCAGAGGTCGGGGGTCAGAGGTCAGAGGTCAGGGGTCAGGGGTCATAAGTCAGGGGTTCAAGGGTCAGGGGTCAGTGGTCAGAGGCCGGAGCTAAGGGGCCGGGTGTCTGAGGTCAGGGGTCAGGGGTCAGAGGTCAGGGGTCAGGGGCTCAGAGGTCAGGGGTCAGAGGCCGGAGGTCAGGGGTCAGAGGTCAGGGGTCAGGCGTCAGAGGTCAGGGGTCGGGGGGATCAGAGGTCAGGCGTCAGAGGTCAGGGGTCAGATGTCGGGGGTCAGAGGTCAGGGGTCTGAGGTCAGGGGTCAGGGGTCATAGGTCGGGGGTCAGAGGTCAGGGGTCAGAGGGGGTCCATGAGGCTTGGGGGGACCCCAAGGGTGGGGGGAACCAAAATGAGGGGGGAACCAAGTGTGCGGGGTGCTGTTTCCGGGGGGACGCATTTGTGAGGGGCACCGAGGGGGGGGAACCAAAATGAGGGGGGAACCAAGTGTGCGGGGTTTTGTTTCCGGGGGGACACATTTGTGGGGCGCACCGTGGGGGGGGACCAAAATGAGGGGGGAACCAAGTTTGCAGGATTTGGTTTCCGGGGGGACACATTTGTGGGGTGCACCGGGGGGGAACCAAAATGAGGGGGGAACCAAGTGTGCAGGGTTTTGTTTCCGGGGGGACGCATTTGTGGGTTGCTCCGGGGGGGGACCAAAATGAGGGGGGAACCAAGTTTGCGGGGTTTTGTTTCCGGGGGGACACATTTGTGGGGTGCACCGGGGGGGGACCAAAATGAGGGGGGAACCAAGTTTGCGGGGTTTTGTTTCCGGGGGGACACATTTGCGGGGTGTACCGGGGGGAACCAAAATGACGGGGGAACCAAGTGTGCGGGGTGCGGTTGCCGGGGGGACGCATTTGCGGGGTGCACCTGGGGGGGTCCATGGGGCTTGGGGGGAACCCAAAGCGGGGGGGGGGGGGGGGGGAACCAAAATGAGGGGGGAACCAAGTGTGCGGGATGCGGTTGCCAGGGGGTTAGGGTTAGGGTTTTGCTTTAGGGTTAGGGTTCGTTAGGGTTAGGGCTAGTGTTATCATTAGGGGGTTAGGGGTAGTGTTAGGGGGTTAGGGTTTAGGGTTAGGGGTAGTGTTAGGGTTTGGGTTTAGGGTTTGGGTTAGGGTTAGGCTTATGGTCAGGGCGTTAGGTTTAGGTTTAGGGTTAAGGTTAGCGTTAGGGTTAGGGGTAGGGTTAGGGTTAGGGTTAGGTTTTGGGTTAGTGTTAGGGTTAGGGTTAGAGGGTGAGGCTTAGGGTTAGGGGTAGGGTTAGGGTTAGGGTCAGGGTCAGAGTCAGAGTCAGGGTAAGCGTAGTGAGATCCTCTCCTGAGCCTATGTTATTTTCCAAAGATTGATTCACGCTTTTAAGCTTTCAGGGGTAGGGCACTAGCGTTGGGTTTCAGGGTAAGTATTCTCAGGGTTTATGTTTAGGATTTTAAGTTGTTTAGGTTTGGATTTTTAACGGTTAGTATTTTAGGGATTTGGGGGTTAAGGTTTTAAGTTTTTCAGGGTTAGTGTGTTAGGGTTTTAGAGTTTATGGGTTGTAGTGTTGAAAGGTTTTTTAGGGTTAGGGTCTTAGGGTTTTCTTTTTGGTCAATTATTTAGGGTTAGGGTTTTAAAATTTTATTTTTATTTATTTATTTATTTATTTATTTTTTCAGGTTAGGTTCTCCAGGGTTAGGGTTTTGAGTGTCCTAATTTTTTGGGTTAGGGTTTGGAGCCTCTTAATTTTTTGCGTTAGGGTTTTGAGCATCTTAATATTTTGTGTTAGTGCTTTGAGCGTCTTATTTTTTTGGATTAGTGTTTGGAGCGTTGTTGGGTTTAGGTTTTTGGGTTTTTAGGTTTTAGTTTTTGGGTTTAGGTTTTGAGAGTCCTATTTTTTGGGCTTGGGACTTTTGGGCTTGGGCTTGGGTCAGGGGTCAGAGGTCAGGGGGTCAGAGGTCAGGGGTCACAGGTCAGAGGTCAGAGGTCGGGGGTCAGGGGTCGGGGGTCAGAGGTCAGGGGTCAGAGGTCGGGGGTCAGAGGTCAGAGGTCAGGGGTCAGGGGTCATAAGTCAGGGGTTCAAGGGTCAGGGGTCAGTGGTCAGAGGCCGGAGCTAAGGGGCCGGGTGTCTGAGGTCAGGGGTCAGGGGTCAGAGGTCAGGGGTCAGGGGCTCAGAGGTCAGAGGTCAGGGGTCAGGCGTCAGAGGTCAGGGGTCGGGGGGATCAGAGGTCAGGCGTCAGAGGTCAGGGGTCAGATGTCGGGGGTCAGAGGTCAGGGGTCTGAGGTCAGGGGTCAGGGGTCATAGGTCGGGGGTCAGAGGTCAGGGGTCAGAGGGGGTCCATGAGGCTTGGGGGGACCCCAAGGGTGGGGGGAACCAAAATGAGGGGGGAACCAAGTGTGCGGGGTGCTGTTTCCGGGGGGACGCATTTGTGGGTTGCTCCGGGGGGGGACCAAAATGAGGGGGGAACCAAGTGTGCGGGGTTTTGTTTCCGGGGGGACACATTTGTGGGGTGCACCGGGGGGGAACCAAAATGAGGGGGGAACCAAGTTTGCGGGGTTTTGTTTCCGGGGGGACGCATTTGTGGGTTGAACCGGGGGGGGGGGGACCAAAATGAGGGGGGAACCAAGTTTGCGGGGTTTTGTTTCCGGGGGGACACATTTGTGGGGTGCACGGGGGGGGGGAGACCAAAATGACGGGGGAACCAAGTTTGCGGGGTTTTGTTTCCGGGGGGACACATTTGCGGGGTGTACCGGGGGGAACCAAAATGACGGGGGAACCAAGTGTGCGGGGTGCGGTTGCCGGGGGGACGCATTTGCGGGGTGCACCTGGGGGGGTCCATGGGGCTTGGGGGGAACCCAAAGCGGGGGGGGGGGGGGGGGGAACCAAAATGAGGGGGGAACCAAGTGTGCGGGATGCGGTTGCCAGGGGGTTAGGGTTAGGGTTTTGCTTTAGGGTTAGGGTTCGTTAGGGTTAGGGCTAGTGTTATCATTAGGGGGTTAGGGGTAGTGTTAGGGGGTTAGGGTTTAGGGTTAGGGGTAGTGTTAGGGTTTGGGTTTAGGGTTTGGGTTAGGGTTAGGCTTATGGTCAGGGCGTTAGGTTTAGGTTTAGGGTTAAGGTTAGCGTTAGGGTTAGGGGTAGGGTTAGGGTTAGGGTTAGGTTTTGGGTTAGTGTTAGGGTTAGGGTTAGAGGGTGAGGCTTAGGGTTAGGGGTAGGGTTAGGGTTAGGGTCAGGGTCAGAGTCAGAGTCAGGGTAAGCGTAGTGAGATCCTCTCCTGAGCCTATGTTATTTTCCAAAGATTGATTCACGCTTTTAAGCTTTCAGGGGTAGGGCACTAGCGTTGGGTTTCAGGGTAAGTATTCTCAGGGTTTATGTTTAGGATTTTAAGTTGTTTAGGTTTGGATTTTTAACGGTTAGTATTTTAGGGATTTGGGGGTTAAGGTTTTAAGTTTTTCAGGGTTAGTGTGTTAGGGTTTTAGAGTTTATGGGTTGTAGTGTTGAAAGGTTTTTTAGGGTTAGGGTCTTAGGGTTTTCTTTTTGGTCAATTATTTAGGGTTAGGGTTTTAAAATTTTATTTTTATTTATTTATTTATTTATTTATTTTTTCAGGTTAGGTTCTCCAGGGTTAGGGTTTTGAGTGTCCTAATTTTTTGGGTTAGGGTTTGGAGCCTCTTAATTTTTTGCGTTAGGGTTTTGAGCATCTTAATATTTTGTGTTAGTGCTTTGAGCGTCTTATTTTTTTGGATTAGTGTTTGGAGCGTTGTTGGGTTTAGGTTTTTGGGTTTTTAGGTTTTAGTTTTTGGGTTTAGGTTTTGAGAGTCCTATTTTTTGGGCTTGGGATTTTTGGGCTTGGGCTTGGGTCAGGGGTCAGAGGTCAGGGGGTCAGAGGTCAGGGGTCACAGGTCAGAGGTCGGGGGTCAGGGGTCGGGGGTCAGAGGTCAGGGGTCAGAGGTCGGGGGTCAGAGGTCAGAGGTCAGGGGTCAGGGGTCATAAGTCAGGGGTTCAAGGGTCAGGGGTCAGTGGTCAGAGGCCGGAGCTAAGGGGCCGGGTGTCTGAGGTCAGGGGTCAGGGGTCAGAGGTCAGGGGTCAGGGGCTCAGAGGTCAGGGGTCAGAGGCCGGAGGTCAGGGGTCAGAGGTCAGGGGTCAGGCGTCAGAGGTCAGGGGTCGGGGGGATCAGAGGTCAGGCGTCAGAGGTCAGGGGTCAGATGTCGGGGGTCAGAGGTCAGGGGTCTGAGGTCAGGGGTCAGGGGTCATAGGTCGGGGGTCAGAGGTCAGGGGTCAGAGGGGGTCCATGAGGCTTGGGGGGACCCCAAGGGTGGGGGGAACCAAAATGAGGGGGGAACCAAGTGTGCGGGGTGCTGTTTCCGGGGGGACGCATTTGTGAGGGGCACCGAGGGGGGGGAACCAAAATGAGGGGGGAACCAAGTTTGCGGGGTTTTGTTTCCGGGGGGACACATTTGTGGGGCGCACCGGGGGGGGGACCAAAATGAGGGGGGAACCAAGTTTGCGGGGTTTTGTTTCCGGGGGGACACATTTGCGGGGTGTACCGGGGGGAACCAAAATGACGGGGGAACCAAGTGTGCGGGGTGCGGTTGCCGGGGGGACGCATTTGCGGGGTGCACCTGGGGGGGTCCATGGGGCTTGGGGGGAACCCAAAGCGGGGGGGGGGGGGGGGGGAACCAAAATGAGGGGGGAACCAAGTGTGCGGGATGCGGTTGCCAGGGGGTTAGGGTTAGGGTTTTGCTTTAGGGTTAGGGTTCGTTAGGGTTAGGGCTAGTGTTATCATTAGGGGGTTAGGGGTAGTGTTAGGGGGTTAGGGTTTAGGGTTAGGGGTAGTGTTAGGGTTTGGGTTTAGGGTTTGGGTTAGGGTTAGGCTTATGGTCGGGGCGTTAGGTTTAGGTTTAGGGTTAAGGTTAGCGTTAGGGTTAGGGGTAGGGTTAGGGTTAGGGTTAGGTTTTGGGTTAGTGTTAGGGTTAGGGTTAGAGGGTGAGGCTTAGGGTTAGGGGTAGGGTTAGGGTTAGGGTCAGGGTCAGAGTCAGAGTCAGGGTAAGCGTAGTGAGATCCTCTCCTGAGCCTATGTTATTTTCCAAAGATTGATTCACGCTTTTAAGCTTTCAGGGGTAGGGCACTAGCGTTGGGTTTCAGGGTAAGTATTCTCAGGGTTTATGTTTAGGACTTTAAGTTGTTTAGGTTTGGATTTTTAACGGTTAGTATTTTAGGGATTTGGGGGTTAAGGTTTTAAGTTTTTCAGGGTTAGTGTGTTAGGGTTTTAGAGTTTATGGGTTGTAGTGTTGAAAGGTTTTTTAGGGTTAGGGTCTTAGGGTTTTCTTTTTGGTCAATTATTTAGGGTTAGGGTTTTAAAATTTTATTTTTATTTATTTATTTATTTATTTATTTTTTCAGGTTAGGTTCTCCAGGGTTAGGGTTTTGAGTGTCCTAATTTTTTGGGTTAGGGTTTGGAGCCTCTTAATTTTTTGCGTTAGGGTTTTGAGCATCTTAATATTTTGTGTTAGTGCTTTGAGCGTCTTATTTTTTTGGATTAGTGTTTGGAGCGTTGTTGGGTTTAGGTTTTTGGGTTTTTAGGTTTTAGTTTTTGGGTTTAGGTTTTGAGAGTCCTATTTTTTGGGCTTGGGATTTTTGGGCTTGGGCTTGGGTCAGGGGTCAGAGGTCAGGGGGTCAGAGGTCAGGGGTCACAGGTCAGAGGTCAGAGGTCGGGGGTCAGGGGTCGGGGGTCAGAGGTCAGGGGTCAGAGGTCGGGGGTCAGAGGTCAGAGGTCAGGGGTCAGGGGTCATAAGTCAGGGGTTCAAGGGTCAGGGGTCAGTGGTCAGAGGCCGGAGCTAAGGGGCCGGGTGTCTGAGGTCAGGGGTCAGGGGTCAGAGGTCAGGGGTCAGGGGCTCAGAGGTCAGAGGTCAGGGGTCAGGTGTCAGAGGTCAGGGGTCGGGGGGATCAGAGGTCAGGCGTCAGAGGTCAGGGGTCAGATGTCGGGGGTCAGAGGTCAGGGGTCTGAGGTCAGGGGTCAGGGGTCATAGGTCGGGGGTCAGAGGTCAGGGGTCAGAGGGGGTCCATGAGGCTTGGGGGGACCCCAAGGGTGGGGGGAACCAAAATGAGGGGGGAACCAAGTGTGCGGGGTGCTGTTTCCGGGGGGACGCATTTGTGAGGGGCGCACCGGGGGGGGGGGGGACCAAAATGAGGGGGGAACCAAGTTTGCGGGGTTTTGTTTCCGGGGGGACACATTTGTGGGGTGCACCGGGGGGAACCAAAATGAGGGGGGAACCAAGTTTGCGGGGTTTTGTTTCCGGGGGGACACATTTGTGGGGTGCACCGGGGCGGAACCAAAATGAGGGGGGAACCAAGTTTGCGGGGTTTTGTTTCCGGGGGGACGCATTTGTGGGTTGAACCGGGGGGGGGAGACCAAAATGACGGGGGAACCAAGTTTGCGGGGTTTTGTTTCCGGGGGGACACATTTGCGGGGTGTACCGGGGGGAACCAAAATGACGGGGGAACCAAGTGTGCGGGGGTGCGGTTGCCGGGGGGGACGCATTTGCGGGGTGCACCTGGGGGGGTCCATGGGGCTTGGGGGGAACCCAAAGCGGGGGGGGGGGGGGGGGGAACCAAAATGAGGGGGGAACCAAGTGTGCGGGGATGCGGTTGCCAGGGGGTTAGGGTTAGGGTTTTGCTTTAGGGTTAGGGTTCGTTAGGGTTAGGGCTAGTGTTATCATTAGGGGGTTAGGGGTAGTGTTAGGGGGTTAGGGTTTAGGGTTAGGGGTAGTGTTAGGGTTTGGGTTTAGGGTTTGGGTTAGGGTTAGGCTTATGGTCAGGGCGTTAGGTTTAGGTTTAGGGTTAAGGTTAGCGTTAGGGTTAGGGGTAGGGTTAGGGTTAGGGTTAGGTT
This sequence comes from Anas acuta, assembly GCF_963932015.1. Taxonomy (NCBI): domain Eukaryota; kingdom Metazoa; phylum Chordata; class Aves; order Anseriformes; family Anatidae; genus Anas; species Anas acuta. Next base: position 33,603 of record NW_027076165.1, on the reverse strand, counting down.
TTGGGTTAGTGTTAGGGTTAGGGTTAGAGGGTGAGGCTTAGGGTTAGGGGTAGGGTTAGGGTTAGGGTCAGGGTCAGAGTCAGAGTCAGGGTAAGCGTAGTGAGATCCTCTCCTGAGCCTATGTTATTTTCCAAAGATTGATTCACGCTTTTAAGCTTTCAGGGGTAGGGCACTAGCGTTGGGTTTCAGGGTAAGTATTCTCAGGGTTTATGTTTAGGACTTTAAGTTGTTTAGGTTTGGATTTTTAACGGTTAGTATTTTAGGGATTTGGGGGTTAAGGTTTTAAGTTTTTCAGGGTTAGTGTGTTAGGGTTTTAGAGTTTATGGGTTGTAGTGTTGAAAGGTTTTTTAGGGTTAGGGTCTTAGGGTTTTCTTTTGGTCAATTATTTAGGGTTAGGGTTTTAAAATTTTATTTTTATTTATTTATTTATTTATTTATTTTTTCAGGTTAGGTTCTCCAGGGTTAGGGTTTTGAGTGTCCTAATTTTTTGGGTTAGGGTTTGGAGCCTCTTAATTTTTTGCGTTAGGGTTTTGAGCATCTTAATATTTTGTGTTAGTGCTTTGAGCGTCTTATTTTTTTGGATTAGTGTTTGGAGCGTTGTTGGGTTTAGGTTTTTGGGTTTTTAGGTTTTAGTTTTTGGGTTTAGGTTTTGAGAGTCCTATTTTTTGGGCTTGGGATTTTTGGGCTTGGGGCTTGGGTCAGGGGTCAGAGGTCAGGGGGTCAGAGGTCAGGGTCACAGGTCAGAGGTCAGAGGTCGGGGGTCAGGGGTCGGGGGTCAGAGGTCAGGGGTCAGAGGTCGGGGGTCAGAGGTCAGAGGTCAGGGGTCAGGGGTCATAAGTCAGGGGTTCAAGGGTCAGGGGTCAGTGGTCAGAGGCCGGAGCTAAGGGGCCGGGTGTCTGAGGTCAGGGGTCAGGGGTCAGAGGTCAGGGGTCAGGGGCTCAGAGGTCAGAGGTCAGGGGTCAGGTGTCAGAGGTCAGGGGTCGGGGGGATCAGAGGTCAGGCGTCAGAGGTCAGGGGTCAGATGTCGGGGGTCAGAGGTCAGGGGTCTGAGGTCAGGGGTCAGGGGTCATAGGTCGGGGGTCAGAGGTCAGGGGTCAGAGGGGGTCCATGAGGCTTGGGGGGACCCCAAGGGTGGGGGGAACCAAAATGAGGGGGGAACCAAGTGTGCGGGGTGCTGTTTCCGGGGGGACGCATTTGTGAGGGGCGCACCGGGGGAGGGGGGACCAAAATGAGGGGGGAACCAAGTTTGCGGGGTTTTGTTTCCGGGGGGACACATTTGTGGGGTGCACCGGGGGGGAACCAAAATGAGGGGGGAACCAAGTTTGCGGGGTTTTGTTTCCGGGGGGACACATTTGTGGGGTGCACCGGGGCGGAACCAAAATGAGGGGGGAACCAAGTTTGCGGGGTTTTGTTTCCGGGGGGACGCATTTGTGGGTTGAACCGGGGAGGGGAGACCAAAATGACGGGGGAACCAAGTTTGCGGGGTTTTGTTTCCGGGGGGACACATTTGCGGGGTGTACCGGGGGGAACCAAAATGACGGGGGAACCAAGTGTGCGGGGTGCGGTTGCCGGGGGGACGCATTTGCGGGGTGCACCTGGGGGGGGTCCATGGGGCTTGGGGGGAACCCAAAGCGGGGGGGGGGGGGGGGGGAACCAAAATGAGGGGGGAACCAAGTGTGCGGGATGCGGTTGCCAGGGGGTTAGGGTTAGGGTTTTGCTTTAGGGTTAGGGTTCGTTAGGGTTAGGGCTAGTGTTATCATTAGGGGGTTAGGGGTAGTGTTAGGGGGTTAGGGTTTAGGGTTAGGGGTAGTGTTAGGGTTTGGGTTTAGGGTTTGGGTTAGGGTTAGGCTTATGGTCAGGGCGTTAGGTTTAGGTTTAGGGTTAAGGTTAGCGTTAGGGTTAGGGGTAGGGTTAGGGTTAGGGTTAGGTTTTGGGTTAGTGTTAGGGTTAGGGTTAGAGGGTGAGGCTTAGGGTTAGGGGTAGGGTTAGGGTTAGGGTCAGGGTCAGAGTCAGAGTCAGGGTAAGCGTAGTGAGATCCTCTCCTGAGCCTATGTTATTTTCCAAAGATTGATTCACGCTTTTAAGCTTTCAGGGGTAGGGCACTAGCGTTGGGTTTCAGGGTAAGTATTCTCAGGGTTTATGTTTAGGACTTTAAGTTGTTTAGGTTTGGATTTTTAACGGTTAGTATTTTAGGGATTTGGGGGTTAAGGTTTTAAGTTTTTCAGGGTTAGTGTGTTAGGGTTTTAGAGTTTATGGGTTGTAGTGTTGAAAGGTTTTTTAGGGTTAGGGTCTTAGGGTTTTCTTTTTGGTCAATTATTTAGGGTTAGGGTTTTAAAATTTTATTTTTATTTATTTATTTATTTATTTATTTTTTCAGGTTAGGTTCTCCAGGGTTAGGGTTTTGAGTGTCCTAATTTTTTGGGTTAGGGTTTGGAGCCTCTTAATTTTTTGCGTTAGGGTTTTGAGCATCTTAATATTTTGTGTTAGTGCTTTGAGCGTCTTATTTTTTTGGATTAGTGTTTGGAGCGTTGTTGGGTTTAGGTTTTTGGGTTTTTAGGTTTTAGTTTTTGGGTTTAGGTTTTGAGAGTCCTATTTTTTGGGCTTGGGATTTTTGGGCTTGGGCTTGGGTCAGGGGTCAGAGGTCAGGGGGTCAGAGGTCAGGGGTCACAGGTCAGAGGTCAGAGGTCGGGGGTCAGGGGTCGGGGGTCAGAGGTCAGGGGTCAGAGGTCGGGGGTCAGAGGTCAGAGGTCAGGGGTCATAAGTCAGGGGTTCAAGGGTCAGGGGTCAGTGGTCAGAGGCCGGAGCTAAGGGGCCGGGTGTCTGAGGTCAGGGGTCAGGGGTCAGAGGTCAGGGGTCAGGGGCTCAGAGGTCAGGGGTCAGAGGCCGGAGGTCAGGGGTCAGAGGTCAGGGGTCAGGCGTCAGAGGTCAGGGGTCGGGGGGATCAGAGGTCAGGCGTCAGAGGTCAGGGGTCAGATGTCGGGGGTCAGAGGTCAGGGGTCTGAGGTCAGGGGTCAGGGGTCATAGGTCGGGGGTCAGAGGTCAGGGGTCAGAGGGGGTCCATGAGGCTTGGGGGGACCCCAAGGGTGGGGGGAACCAAAATGAGGGGGGAACCAAGTGTGCGGGGTGCTGTTTCCGGGGGGACGCATTTGTGAGGGGCACCGAGGGGGGGGGAACCAAAATGAGGGGGGAACCAAGTGTGCGGGGTTTTGTTTCCGGGGGGACACATTTGTGGGGCGCACCGGGGTGGGGAACCAAAATGAGGGGGGAACCAAGTTTGCGGGGTTTTGTTTCCGGGGGGACACATTTGTGGGGTGCACCGGGGGGGACCAAAATGAGGGGGGAACCAAGTTTGCGGGGTTTTGTTTCCGGGGGGACACATTTGTGGGGTGCACGGGGGGGGGAGACCAAAATGAGGGGGGAACCAAGTTTGCGGGGTTTTGTTTCCGGGGGGACACATTTGCGGGGTGTACCGGGGGGAACCAAAATGACGGGGGAACCAAGTGTGCGGGGTGCGGTTGCCGGGGGGACGCATTTGCGGGGTGCACCTGGGGGGGTCCATGGGGCTTGGGGGGAACCCAAAGCGGGGGGGGGGGGGGGGGGAACCAAAATGAGGGGGGAACCAAGTGTGCGGGATGCGGTTGCCAGGGGGTTAGGGTTAGGGTTTTGCTTTAGGGTTAGGGTTCGTTAGGGTAAGGGCTAGTGTTATCATTAGGGGGTTAGGGGTAGTGTTAGGGGGTTAGGGTTTAGGGTTAGGGGTAGTGTTAGGGTTTGGGTTTAGGGTTTGGGTTAGGGTTAGGCTTATGGTCAGGGCGTTAGGTTTAGGTTTAGGGTTAAGGTTAGCGTTAGGGTTAGGGGTAGGGTTAGGGTTAGGGTTAGGTTTTGGGTTAGTGTTAGGGTTAGGGTTAGAGGGTGAGGCTTAGGGTTAGGGGTAGGGTTAGGGTTAGGGTCAGGGTCAGAGTCAGAGTCAGGGTAAGCGTAGTGAGATCCTCTCCTGAGCCTATGTTATTTTCCAAAGATTGATTCACGCTTTTAAGCTTTCAGGGGTAGGGCACTAGGGTTGGGTTTCAGGGTAAGTATTCTCAGGGTTTATGTTTAGGATTTTAAGTTGTTTAGGTTTGGATTTTTAACGGTTAGTATTTTAGGGATTTGGGGGTTAAGGTTTTAAGTTTTTCAGGGTTAGTGTGTTAGGGTTTTAGAGTTTATGGGTTGTAGTGTTGAAAGGTTTTTTAGGGTTAGGGTCTTAGGGTTTTCTTTTTGGTCAATTATTTAGGGTTAGGGTTTTAAAATTTTATTTTTATTTATTTATTTATTTATTTATTTTTTCAGGTTAGGTTCTCCAGGGTTAGGGTTTTGAGTGTCCTAATTTTTTGGGTTAGGGTTTGGAGCCTCTTAATTTTTTGCGTTAGGGTTTTGAGCATCTTAATATTTTGTGTTAGTGCTTTGAGCGTCTTATTTTTTTGGATTAGTGTTTGGAGCGTTGTTGGGTTTAGGTTTTTGGGTTTTTAGGTTTTAGTTTTTGGGTTTAGGTTTTGAGAGTCCTATTTTTTGGGCTTGGGATTTTTGGGCTTGGGCTTGGGTCAGGGGTCAGAGGTCAGGGGGTCAGAGGTCAGGGGTCACAGGTCAGAGGTCGGGGGTCAGGGGTCGGGGGTCAGAGGTCAGGGGTCAGAGGTCGGGGGTCAGAGGTCAGAGGTCAGGGGTCAGGGGTCATAAGTCAGGGGTTCAAGGGTCAGGGGTCAGTGGTCAGAGGCCGGAGCTAAGGGGCCGGGTGTCTGAGGTCAGGGGTCAGGGGTCAGAGGTCAGGGGTCAGGGGCTCAGAGGTCAGGGGTCAGAGGCCGGAGGTCAGGGGTCAGAGGTCAGGGGTCAGGCGTCAGAGGTCAGGGGTCGGGGGGATCAGAGGTCAGGCGTCAGAGGTCAGGGGTCAGATGTCGGGGGTCAGAGGTCAGGGGTCTGAGGTCAGGGGTCAGGGGTCATAGGTCGGGGGTCAAAGGTCAGGGGTCAGAGGGGGTCCATGAGGCTTGGGGGGACCCCAAGGGTGGGGGGAACCAAAATGAGGGGGGAACCAAGTGTGCGGGGTGCTGTTTCCGGGGGGACGCATTTGTGAGGGGCACCGAGGGGGGGGGAACCAAAATGAGGGGGGAACCAAGTGTGCGGGGTTTTGTTTCCGGGGGGACACATTCGTGGGGCGCACCGGGGGGGGGACCAAAATGAGGGGGGAACCAAGTTTGCGGGGTTTTGTTTCCGGGGGGACACATTTGTGGGGTGCACCGGGGGGGAACCAAAATGAGGGGGGAACCAAGTGTGCAGGGTTTTGTTTCCGGGGGGACGCATTTGTGGGTTGCTCCGGGGGGGGACCAAAATGAGGGGGGAACCAAGTTTGCGGGGTTTTGTTTCCGGGGGGACACATTTGTGGGGTGCACCGGGGGGGGACCAAAATGAGGGGGGAACCAAGTTTGCGGGGTTTTGTTTCCGGGGGGACACATTTGCGGGGTGTACCGGGGGGAACCAAAATGACGGGGGAACCAAGTGTGCGGGGTGCGGTTGCCGGGGGGACGCATTTGCGGGGTGCACCTGGGGGGGTCCATGGGGCTTGGGGGGAACCCAAAGCGGGGGGGGGGGGGGGGGGGAACCAAAATGAGGGGGGAACCAAGTGTGCGGGATGCGGTTGCCAGGGGGTTAGGGTTAGGGTTTTGCTTTAGGGTTAGGGTTCGTTAGGGTTAGGGCTAGTGTTATCATTAGGGGGTTAGGGGTAGTGTTAGGGGGTTAGGGTTTAGGGTTAGGGGTAGTGTTAGGGTTTGGGTTTAGGGTTTGGGTTAGGGTTAGGCTTATGGTCAGGGCGTTAGGTTTAGGTTTAGGGTTAAGGTTAGCGTTAGGGTTAGCGTTAGGGTTAGGGGTAGGGTTAGGGTTAGGGTTAGGTTTTGGGTTAGTGTTAGGGTTAGGGTTAGAGGGTGAGGCTTAGGGTTAGGGGTAGGGTTAGGGTTAGGGTCAGGGTCAGAGTCAGAGTCAGGGTAAGCGTAGTGAGATCCTCTCCTGAGCCTATGTTATTTTCCAAAGATTGATTCACGCTTTTAAGCTTTCAGGGGTAGGGCACTAGCGTTGGGTTTCAGGGTAAGTATTCTCAGGGTTTATGTTTAGGACTTTAAGTTGTTTAGGTTTGGATTTTTAACGGTTAGTATTTTAGGGATTTGGGGGTTAAGGTTTTAAGTTTTTCAGGGTTAGTGTGTTAGGGTTTTAGAGTTTATGGGTTGTAGTGTTGAAAGGTTTTTTAGGGTTAGGGTCTTAGGGTTTTCTTTTTGGTCAATTATTTAGGGTTAGGGTTTTAAAATTTTATTTTTATTTATTTATTTATTTATTTATTTTTTCAGGTTAGGTTCTCCAGGGTTAGGGTTTTGAGTGTCCTAATTTTTTGGGTTAGGGTTTGGAGCCTCTTAATTTTTTGTGTTAGGGTTTTGAGCATCTTAATATTTTGTGTTAGTGCTTTGAGCGTCTTATTTTTTTGGATTAGTGTTTGGAGCGTTGTTGGGTTTAGGTTTTTGGGTTTTTAGGTTTTAGTTTTTGGGTTTAGGTTTTGAGAGTCCTATTTTTTGGGCTTGGGATTTTTGGGCTTGGGCTTGGGTCAGGGGTCAGAGGTCAGGGGGTCAGAGGTCAGGGGTCACAGGTCAGAGGTCAGAGGTCGGGGGTCAGGGGTCGGGGGTCAGAGGTCAGGGGTCAGAGGTCGGGGGTCAGAGGTCAGAGGTCAGGGGTCAGGGGTCATAAGTCAGGGGTTCAAGGGTCAGGGGTCAGTGGTCAGAGGCCGGAGCTAAGGGGCCGGGTGTCTGAGGTCAGGGGTCAGGGGTCAGAGGTCAGGGGTCAGGGGCTCAGAGGTCAGAGGTCAGGGGTCAGGCGTCAGAGGTCAGGGGTCGGGGGGATCAGAGGTCAGGCGTCAGAGGTCAGGGGTCAGATGTCGGGGGTCAGAGGTCAGGGGTCTGAGGTCAGGGGTCAGGGGTCATAGGTCGGGGGTCAGAGGTCAGGGGTCAGAGGGGGTCCATGAGGCTTGGGGGGACCCCAAGGGTGGGGGGAACCAAAATGAGGGGGGAACCAAGTGTGCGGGGTGCTGTTTCCGGGGGGACGCATTTGTGAGGGGCGCACCGGGGGGGGGGGGGGGGGGACCAAAATGAGGGGGGAACCAAGTTTGCGGGGTTTTGTTTCCGGGGGGACACATTTGTGGGGTGCACCGGGGGGGAACCAAAATGAGGGGGGAACCAAGTTTGCGGGGTTTTGTTTCCGGGGGGACGCATTTGTGGGTTGAACCGGGGGGGGGACCAAAATGAGGGGGGAACCAAGTTTGCGGGGTTTTGTTTCCGGGGGGACACATTTGTGGGGTGCACGGGGGGGGGAGACCAAAATGACGGGGGAACCAAGTTTGCGGGGTTTTGTTTCCGGGGGGACACATTTGCGGGTTGTACCGGGGGGAACCAAAATGACGGGGGAACCAAGTGTGCGGGGTGCGGTTGCCGGGGGGACGCATTTGCGGGGTGCACCTGGGGGGGTCCATGGGGCTTGGGGGGAACCCAAAGCGGGGGGGGGGGGGGGGGGGAACCAAAATGAGGGGGGAACCAAGTGTGCGGGATGCGGTTGCCAGGGGGTTAGGGTTAGGGTTTTGCTTTAGGGTTAGGGTTCGTTAGGGTTAGGGCTAGTGTTATCATTAGGGGGTTAGGGGTAGTGTTAGGGGGTTAGGGTTTAGGGTTAGGGGTAGTGTTAGGGTTTGGGTTTAGGGTTTGGGTTAGGGTTAGGCTTATGGTCAGGGCGTTAGGTTTAGGTTTAGGGTTAAGGTTAGCGTTAGGGTTAGGGGTAGGGTTAGGGTTAGGGTTAGGTTTTGGGTTAGTGTTAGGGTTAGGGTTAGAGGGTGAGGCTTAGGGTTAGGGGTAGGGTTAGGGTTAGGGTCAGGGTCAGAGTCAGAGTCAGGGTAAGCGTAGTGAGATCCTCTCCTGAGCCTATGTTATTTTCCAAAGATTGATTCACGCTTTTAAGCTTTCAGGGGTAGGGCACTAGCGTTGGGTTTCAGGGTAAGTATTCTCAGGGTTTATGTTTAGGATTTTAAGTTGTTTAGGTTTGGATTTTTAACGGTTAGTATTTTAGGGATTTGGGGGTTAAGGTTTTAAGTTTTTCAGGGTTAGTGTGTTAGGGTTTTAGAGTTTATGGGTTGTAGTGTTGAAAGGTTTTTTAGGGTTAGGGTCTTAGGGTTTTCTTTTTGGTCAATTATTTAGGGTTAGGGTTTTAAAATTTTATTTTTATTTATTTATTTATTTATTTATTTTTTCAGGTTAGGTTCTCCAGGGTTAGGGTTTTGAGTGTCCTAATTTTTTGGGTTAGGGTTTGGAGCCTCTTAATTTTTTGCGTTAGGGTTTTGAGCATCTTAATATTTTGTGTTAGTGCTTTGAGCGTCTTATTTTTTTGGATTAGTGTTTGGAGCGTTGTTGGGTTTAGGTTTTTGGGTTTTTAGGTTTTAGTTTTTGGGTTTAGGTTTTGAGAGTCCTATTTTTTGGGCTTGGGATTTTTGGGCTTGGGCTTGGGTCAGGGGTCAGAGGTCAGGGGGTCAGAGGTCAGGGGTCACAGGTCAGAGGTCAGAGGTCGGGGGTCAGGGGTCGGGGGTCAGAGGTCAGGGGTCAGAGGTCGGGGGTCAGAGGTCAGGGGTCAGGGGTCATAAGTCAGGGGTTCAAGGGTCAGGGGTCAGTGGTCAGAGGCCGGAGCTAAGGGGCCGGGTGTCTGAGGTCAGGGGTCAGGGGTCAGAGGTCAGGGGTCAGGGGCTCAGAGGTCAGAGGTCAGGGGTCAGGGGTCAGGCGTCAGAGGTCAGGGGTCGGGGGGATCAGAGGTCAGGCGTCAGAGGTCAGGGGTCAGATGTCGGGGGTCAGAGGTCAGGGGTCTGAGGTCAGGGGTCAGGGGTCATAGGTCGGGGGTCAGAGGTCAGGGGTCAGAGGGGGTCCATGAGGCTTGGGGGGACCCCAAGGGTGGGGGGAACCAAAATGAGGGGGGAACCAAGTGTGCGGGGTGCTGTTTCCGGGGGGACGCATTTGTGAGGGGCGCACCGGGGGGGGGGGGGGGGGGGGGGGGGGGGGGGACCAAAATGAGGGGGGAACCAAGTTTGCGGGGTTTTGTTTCCGGGGGGACACATTTGTGGGGTGCACCGGGGGGAACCAAAATGAGGGGGGAACCAAGTTTGCGGGGTTTTGTTTCCGGGGGGACGCATTTGTGGGTTGAACCGGGGGGGGGGAACCAAAATGAGGGGGGAACCAAGTTTGCGGGGTTTTGTTTCCGGGGGGACACATTTGTGGGGTGCACGGGGGGGGGAGACCAAAATGACGGGGGAACCAAGTTTGCGGGGTTTTGTTTCCGGGGGGACACATTTGCGGGGTGTACCGGGGGAACCAAAATGACGGGGGAACCAAGTGTGCGGGGTGCGGTTGCCGGGGGACGCATTTGCGGGTGCACCTGGGGGGGTCCATGGGGCTTGGGGGGAACCCAAAGCGGGGGGGGGGGGGGGGGGAACCAAAATGAGGGGGGAACCAAGTGTGCGGGATGCGGTTGCCAGGGGGTTAGGGTTAGGGTTTTGCTTTAGGGTTAGGGTTCGTTAGGGTTAGGGCTAGTGTTATCATTAGGGGGTTAGGGGTAGTGTTAGGGGGTTAGGGTTTAGGGTTAGGGGTAGTGTTAGGGTTTGGGTTTAGGGTTTGGGTTAGGGTTAGGCTTATGGTCAGGGCGTTAGGTTTAGGTTTAGGGTTAAGGTTAGCGTTAGGGTTAGGGGTAGGGTTAGGGTTAGGGTTAGGTTTTGGGTTAGTGTTAGGGTTAGGGTTAGAGGGTGAGGCTTAGGGTTAGGGGTAGGGTTAGGGTTAGGGTCAGGGTCAGAGTCAGAGTCAGGGTAAGCGTAGTGAGATCCTCTCCTGAGCCTATGTTATTTTCCAAAGATTGATTCACGCTTTTAAGCTTTCAGGGTAGGGCACTAGCGTTGGGTTTCAGGGTAAGTATTCTCAGGGTTTATGTTTAGGATTTTAAGTTGTTTAGGTTTGGATTTTTAACGGTTAGTATTTTAGGGATTTGGGGGTTAAGGTTTTAAGTTTTTCAGGGTTAGTGTGTTAGGGTTTTAGAGTTTATGGGTTGTAGTGTTGAAAGGTTTTTTAGGGTTAGGGTCTTAGGGTTTTCTTTTTGGTCAATTATTTAGGGTTAGGGTTTTAAAATTTTATTTTTATTTATTTATTTATTTATTTATTTTTTCAGGTTAGGTTCTCCAGGGTTAGGGTTTTGAGTGTCCTAATTTTTTGGGTTAGGGTTTGGAGCCTCTTAATTTTTTGCGTTAGGGTTTTGAGCATCTTAATATTTTGTGTTAGTGCTTTGAGCGTCTTATTTTTTTGGATTAGTGTTTGGAGCGTTGTTGGGTTTAGGTTTTTGGGTTTTTAGGTTTTAGTTTTTGGGTTTAGGTTTTGAGAGTCCTATTTTTTGGGCTTGGGATTTTTGGGCTTGGGCTTGGGTCAGGGGTCAGAGGTCAGGGGGTCAGAGGTCAGGGGTCACAGGTCAGAGGTCAGAGGTCGGGGGTCAGGGGTCGGGGGTCAGAGGTCAGGGGTCAGAGGTCGGGGGTCAGAGGTCAGGGGTCAGGGGTCATAAGTCAGGGGTTCAAGGGTCAGGGGTCAGTGGTCAGAGGCCGGAGCTAAGGGGCCGGGTGTCTGAGGTCAGGGGTCAGGGGTCAGAGGTCAGGGGTCAGGGGCTCAGAGGTCAGGGGTCAGAGGCCGGAGGTCAGGGGTCAGAGGTCAGGGGTCAGGCGTCAGAGGTCAGGGGTCGGGGGGATCAGAGGTCAGGCGTCAGAGGTCAGGGGTCAGATGTCGGGGGTCAGAGGTCAGGGGTCTGAGGTCAGGGGTCAGGGGTCATAGGTCGGGGGTCAGAGGTCAGGGGTCAGAGGGGGTCCATGAGGCTTGGGGGGACCCCAAGGGTGGGGGGAACCAAAATGAGGGGGGAACCAAGTGTGCGGGGTGCTGTTTCCGGGGGGACGCATTTGTGAGGGGCACCGAGGGGGGGGAACCAAAATGAGGGGGGAACCAAGTGTGCGGGGTTTTGTTTCCGGGGGGACACATTTGTGGGGCGCACCGGGGGGGGGACCAAAATGAGGGGGGAACCAAGTTTGCGGGGTTTTGTTTCCGGGGGGACACATTTGTGGGGTGCACCGGGGGGGAACCAAAATGAGGGGGGAACCAAGTGTGCAGGGTTTTGTTTCCGGGGGGACGCATTTGTGGGTTGCTCCGGGGGGGGACCAAAATGAGGGGGGAACCAAGTTTGCGGGGTTTTGTTTCCGGGGGGACACATTTGTGGGGTGCACCGGGGGGGGACCAAAATGAGGGGGGAACCAAGTTTGCGGGGTTTTGTTTCCGGGGGGACACATTTGCGGGGTGTACCGGGGGGAACCAAAATGACGGGGGAACCAAGTGTGCGGGGTGCGGTTGCCGGGGGGACGCATTTGCGGGGTGCACCTGGGGGGGTCCATGGGGCTTGGGGGGAACCCAAAGCGAGGGGGGGGGGGGGGGAACCAAAATGAGGGGGGAACCAAGTGTGCGGGATGCGGTTGCCAGGGGGTTAGGGTTAGGGTTTTGCTTTAGGGTTAGGGTTCGTTAGGGTTAGGGCTAGTGTTATCATTAGGGGGTTAGGGGTAGTGTTAGGGGGTTAGGGTTTAGGGTTAGGGGTAGTGTTAGGGTTTGGGTTTAGGGTTTGGGTTAGGGTTAGGCTTATGGTCAGGGCGTTAGGTTTAGGTTTAGGGTTAAGGTTAGCGTTAGGGTTAGGGGTAGGGTTAGGGTTAGGGTTAGGTTTTGGGTTAGTGTTAGGGTTAGGGTTAGAGGGTGAGGCTTAGGGTTAGGGGTAGGGTTAGGGTTAGGGTCAGGGTCAGAGTCAGAGTCAGGGTAAGCGTAGTGAGATCCTCTCCTGAGCCTATGTTATTTTCCAAAGATTGATTCACGCTTTTAAGCTTTCAGGGGTAGGGCACTAGCGTTGGGTTTCAGGGTAAGTATTCTCAGGGTTTATGTTTAGGATTTTAAGTTGTTTAGGTTTGGATTTTTAACGGTTAGTATTTTAGGGATTTGGGGGTTAAGGTTTTAAGTTTTTCAGGGTTAGTGTGTTAGGGTTTTAGAGTTTATGGGTTGTAGTGTTGAAAGGTTTTTTAGGGTTAGGGTCTTAGGGTTTTCTTTTTGGTCAATTATTTAGGGTTAGGGTTTTAAAATTTTATTTGTATTTATTTATTTATTTATTTATTTTTTCAGGTTAGGTTCTCCAGGGTTAGGGTTTTGAGTGTCCTAATTTTTTGGGTTAGGGTTTGGAGCCTCTTAATTTTTTGTGTTAGGGTTTTGAGCATCTTAATATTTTGTGTTAGTGCTTTGAGCGTCTTATTTTTTTGGATTAGTGTTTGGAGCGTTGTTGGGTTTAGGTTTTTGGGTTTTTAGGTTTTAGTTTTTGGGTTTAGGTTTTGAGAGTCCTATTTTTTGGGCTTGGGATTTTTGGGCTTGGGCTTGGGTCAGGGGTCAGAGGTCAGGGGGTCAGAGGTCAGGGGTCACAGGTCAGAGGTCAGAGGTCGGGGGTCAGAGGTCAGGGGTCAGAGGTCGGGGGTCAGAGGTCAGAGGTCAGGGGTCAGGGGTCATAAGTCAGGGGTTCAAGGGTCAGGGGTCAGTGGTCAGAGGCCGGAGCTAAGGGGCCGGGTGTCTGAGGTCAGGGGTCAGGGGTCAGAGGTCAGGGGTCAGGGGCTCAGAGGTCAGAGGTCAGGGGTCAGGCGTCAGAGGTCAGGGGTCGGGGGGATCAGAGGTCAGGCGTCAGAGGTCAGGGGTCAGATGTCGGGGGTCAGAGGTCAGGGGTCTGAGGTCAGGGGTCAGGGGTCATAGGTCGGGGGTCAGAGGTCAGGGGTCAGAGGGGGTCCATGAGGCTTGGGGGGACCCCAAGGGTGGGGGGAACCAAAATGAGGGGGGAACCAAGTGTGCAGGGTTTTGTTTCCGGGGGGACGCATTTGTGGGTTGCTCCGGGGGGGGGACCAAAATGAGGGGGGAACCAAGTTTGCGGGGTTTTGTTTCCGGGGGGACACATTTGTGGGGTGCACCGGGGGGGAACCAAAATGAGGGGGGAACCAAGTTTGCGGGGTTTTGTTTCCGGGGGGACGCATTTGTGGGTTGCTCCGGGGGGGGACCAAAATGAGGGGGGAACCAAGTTTGCGGGGTTTTGTTTCCGGGGGGACACATTTGTGGGGTGCACCGGGGGGGGGACCAAAATGAGGGGGGAACCAAGTTTGCGGGGTTTTGTTTCCGGGGGGACACATTTGTGGGGTGCACCGGGGGGGGACCAAAATGAGGGGGGAACCAAGTTTGCGGGGTTTTGTTTCCGGGGGGACACATTTGCGGGGTGTACCGGGGGGAACCAAAATGACGGGGGAACCAAGTGTGCGGGGTGCGGTTGCCGGGGGGACGCATTTGCGGGGTGCACCTGGGGGGGTCCATGGGGCTTGGGGGGAACCCAAAGCGGGGGGGGGGGGGGGGGGGAACCAAAATGAGGGGGGAACCAAGTGTGCGGGATGCGGTTGCCAGGGGGTTAGGGTTAGGGTTTTGCTTTAGGGTTAGGGTTCGTTAGGGTTAGGGCTAGTGTTATCATTAGGGGGTTAGGGGTAGTGTTAGGGGGTTAGGGTTTAGGGTTAGGGGTAGTGTTAGGGTTTGGGTTTAGGGTTTGGGTTAGGGTTAGGCTTATGGTCAGGGCGTTAGGTTTAGGTTTAGGGTTAAGGTTAGCGTTAGGGTTAGGGGTAGGGTTAGGGTTAGGGTTAGGTTTTGGGTTAGTGTTAGGGTTAGGGTTAGAGGGTGAGGCTTAGGGTTAGGGGTAGGGTTAGGGTTAGGGTCAGGGTCAGAGTCAGAGTCAGGGTAAGCGTAGTGAGATCCTCTCCTGAGCCTATGTTATTTTCCAAAGATTGATTCACGCTTTTAAGCTTTCAGGGGTAGGGCACTAGCGTTGGGTTTCAGGGTAAGTATTCTCAGGGTTTATGTTTAGGATTTTAAGTTGTTTAGGTTTGGATTTTTAACGGTTAGTATTTTAGGGATTTGGGGGTTAAGGTTTTAAGTTTTTCAGGGTTAGTGTGTTAGGGTTTTAGAGTTTATGGGTTGTAGTGTTGAAAGGTTTTTTAGGGTTAGGGTCTTAGGGTTTTCTTTTTGGTCAATTATTTAGGGTTAGGGTTTTAAAATTTTATTTGTATTTATTTATTTATTTATTTATTTTTTCAGGTTAGGTTCTCCAGGGTTAGGGTTTTGAGTGTCCTAATTTTTTGGGTTAGGGTTTGGAGCCTCTTAATTTTTTGCGTTAGGGTTTTGAGCATCTTAATATTTTGTGTTAGTGCTTTGAGCGTCTTATTTTTTTGGATTAGTGTTTGGAGCGTTGTTGGGTTTAGGTTTTTGGGTTTTTAGGTTTTAGTTTTTGGGTTTAGGTTTTGAGAGTCCTATTTTTTGGGCTTGGGATTTTTGGGCTTGGGCTTGGGTCAGGGGTCAGAGGTCAGGGGGTCAGAGGTCAGGGGTCACAGGTCAGAGGTCAGAGGTCGGGGGTCAGGGGTCGGGGGTCAGAGGTCAGGGGTCAGAGGTCGGGGGTCAGAGGTCAGAGGTCAGGGGTCAGGGGTCATAAGTCAGGGGTTCAAGGGTCAGGGGTCAGTGGTCAGAGGCCGGAGCTAAGGGGCCGGGTGTCTGAGGTCAGGGGTCAGGGGTCAGAGGTCAGGGGTCAGGGGCTCAGAGGTCAGAGGTCAGGGGTCAGGGGTCAGGCGTCAGAGGTCAGGGGTCGGGGGGATCAGAGGTCAGGCGTCAGAGGTCAGGGGTCAGATGTCGGGGGTCAGAGGTCAGGGGTCTGAGGTCAGGGGTCAGGGGTCATAGGTCGGGGGTCAGAGGTCAGGGGTCAGAGGGGGTCCATGAGGCTTGGGGGGACCCCAAGGGTGGGGGGAACCAAAATGAGGGGGGAACCAAGTGTGCGGGGTGCTGTTTCCGGGGGGACGCATTTGTGAGGGGCGCACCGGGGGGGGGGGGGGGGGGGACCAAAATGAGGGGGGAACCAAGTTTGCGGGGTTTTGTTTCCGGGGGGACACATTTGTGGGGTGCACCGGGGGGGAACCAAAATGAGGGGGGAACCAAGTTTGCGGGGTTTTGTTTCCGGGGGGACGCATTTGTGGGTTGAACCGGGGGGGGGGAACCAAAATGAGGGGGGAACCAAGTTTGCGGGGTTTTGTTTCCGGGGGGACACATTTGTGGGGTGCACGGGGGGGGGAGACCAAAATGACGGGGGAACCAAGTTTGCGGGGTTTTGTTTCCGGGGGGACACATTTGCGGGTTGTACCGGGGGGAACCAAAATGACGGGGGAACCAAGTGTGCGGGGTGCGGTTGCCGGGGGGACGCATTTGCGGGGTGCACCTGGGGGGGTCCATGGGGCTTGGGGGGAACCCAAAGCGGGGGGGGGGGGGGGGGAACCAAAATGAGGGGGGAACCAAGTGTGCGGGATGCGGTTGCCAGGGGGTTAGGGTTAGGGTTTTGCTTTAGGGTTAGGGTTCGTTAGGGTTAGGGCTAGTGTTATCATTAGGGGGTTAGGGGTAGTGTTAGGGGGTTAGGGTTTAGGGTTAGGGGTAGTGTTAGGGTTTGGGTTTAGGGTTTGGGTTAGGGTTAGGCTTATGGTCAGGGCGTTAGGTTTAGGTTTAGGGTTAAGGTTAGCGTTAGGGTTAGGGGTAGGGTTAGGGTTAGGGTTAGGTTTTGGGTTAGTGTTAGGGTTAGGGTTAGAGGGTGAGGCTTAGGGTTAGGGGTAGGGTTAGGGTTAGGGTCAGGGTCAGAGTCAGAGTCAGGGTAAGCGTAGTGAGATCCTCTCCTGAGCCTATGTTATTTTCCAAAGATTGATTCACGCTTTTAAGCTTTCAGGGGTAGGGCACTAGCGTTGGGTTTCAGGGTAAGTATTCTCAGGGTTTATGTTTAGGATTTTAAGTTGTTTAGGTTTGGATTTTTAACGGTTAGTATTTTAGGGATTTGGGGGTTAAGGTTTTAAGTTTTTCAGGGTTAGTGTGTTAGGGTTTTAGAGTTTATGGGTTGTAGTGTTGAAAGGTTTTTTAGGGTTAGGGTCTTAGGGTTTTCTTTTTGGTCAATTATTTAGGGTTAGGGTTTTAAAATTTTATTTTTATTTATTTATTTATTTATTTATTTTTTCAGGTTAGGTTCTCCAGGGTTAGGGTTTTGAGTGTCCTAATTTTTTGGGTTAGGGTTTGGAGCCTCTTAATTTTTTGCGTTAGGGTTTTGAGCATCTTAATATTTTGTGTTAGTGCTTTGAGCGTCTTATTTTTTTGGATTAGTGTTTGGAGCGTTGTTGGGTTTAGGTTTTTGGGTTTTTAGGTTTTAGTTTTTGGGTTTAGGTTTTGAGAGTCCTATTTTTTGGGCTTGGGATTTTTGGGCTTGGGCTTGGGTCAGGGGTCAGAGGTCAGGGGGTCAGAGGTCAGGGGTCACAGGTCAGAGGTCAGAGGTCGGGGGTCAGGGGTCGGGGGTCAGAGGTCAGGGGTCAGAGGTCGGGGGTCAGAGGTCAGAGGTCAGGGGTCAGGGGTCATAAGTCAGGGGTTCAAGGGTCAGGGGTCAGTGGTCAGAGGCCGGAGCTAAGGGGCCGGGTGTCTGAGGTCAGGGGTCAGGGGTCAGAGGTCAGGGGTCAGGGGCTCAGAGGTCAGGGGTCAGAGGCCGGAGGTCAGGGGTCAGAGGTCAGGGGTCAGGCGTCAGAGGTCAGGGGTCGGGGGGATCAGAGGTCAGGCGTCAGAGGTCAGGGGTCAGATGTCGGGGGTCAGAGGTCAGGGGTCTGAGGTCAGGGGTCAGGGGTCATAGGTCGGGGGTCAGAGGTCAGGGGTCAGAGGGGGTCCATGAGGCTTGGGGGGACCCCAAGGGTGGGGGGAACCAAAATGAGGGGGGAACCAAGTGTGCGGGGTGCTGTTTCCGGGGGGACGCATTTGTGAGGGGCACCGAGGGGGGGGAACCAAAATGAGGGGGGAACCAAGTGTGCGGGGTTTTGTTTCCGGGGGGACACATTTGTGGGGCGCACCGGGGGGGGGACCAAAATGAGGGGGGAACCAAGTTTGCAGGATTTGGTTTCCGGGGGGACACATTTGTGGGGTGCACCGGGGGGGAACCAAAATGAGGGGGGAACCAAGTGTGCAGGGTTTTGTTTCCGGGGGGACGCATTTGTGGGTTGCTCCGGGGGGGGACCAAAATGAGGGGGGAACCAAGTTTGCGGGGTTTTGTTCCGGGGGGACACATTTGTGGGGTGCACCGGGGGGGGGACCAAAATGAGGGGGGAACCAAGTTTGCGGGGTTTTGTTTCCGGGGGGACACATTTGCGGGGTGTACCGGGGGGAACCAAAATGACGGGGGAACCAAGTGTGCGGGGTGCGGTTGCCGGGGGGGACGCATTTGCGGGGTGCACCTGGGGGGGTCCATGGGGCTTGGGGGGAACCCAAAGCGGGGGGGGGGGGGGGGGGAACCAAAATGAGGGGGGAACCAAGTGTGCGGGATGCGGTTGCCAGGGGGTTAGGGTTAGGGTTTTGCTTTAGGGTTAGGGTTCGTTAGGGTTAGGGCTAGTGTTATCATTAGGGGGTTAGGGGTAGTGTTAGGGGGTTAGGGTTTAGGGTTAGGGGTAGTGTTAGGGTTTGGGTTTAGGGTTTGGGTTAGGGTTAGGGTTATGGTCAGGGCGTTAGGTTTAGGTTTAGGGTTAAGGTTAGCGTTAGGGTTAGGGGTAGGGTTAGGGTTAGGGTTAGGTTTTGGGTTAGTGTTAGGGTTAGGGTTAGGGGTGAGGCTTAGGGTTAGGGTAGGGTTAGGGTTAGGGTCAGGGTCAGAGTCAGAGTCAGGGTAAGCGTAGTGAGATCCTCTCCTGAGCCTATGTTATTTTCCAAAGATTGATTCACGCTTTTAAGCTTTCAGGGGTAGGGCACTAGCGTTGGGTTTCAGGGTAAGTATTCTCAGGGTTTATGTTTAGGATTTTAAGTTGTTTAGGTTTGGATTTTTAACGGTTAGTATTTTAGGGATTTGGGGGTTAAGGTTTTAAGTTTTTCAGGGTTAGTGTGTTAGGGTTTAGAGTTTATGGGTTGTAGTGTTGAAAGGTTTTTTAGGGTTAGGGTCTTAGGGTTTTCTTTTTGGTCAATTATTTAGGGTTAGGGTTTTAAATTTTATTTTATTTATTTATTTATTTATTTATTTTTTCAGGTTAGGTTCTCCAGGGTTAGGGTTTTGAGTGTCCTAATTTTTTGGGTTAGGGTTTGGAGCCTCTTAATTTTTTGTGTTAGGGTTTTGAGCATCTTAATATTTTGTGTTAGTGCTTTGAGCGTCTTATTTTTTGGATTAGTGTTTGGAGCGTTGTTGGGTTTAGGTTTTTGGGTTTTTAGGTTTTAGTTTTTGGGTTTAGGTTTTGAGAGTCCTATTTTTTGGGCTTGGGATTTTTGGGCTTGGGCTTGGGTCAGGGGTCAGAGGTCAGGGGGTCAGAGGTCAGGGGTCACAGGTCAGAGGTCAGAGGTCGGGGGTCAGGGGTCGGGGGTCAGAGGTCAGGGGTCAGAGGTCGGGGGTCAGAGGTCAGGGGTCAGAGGGGGTCCATGAGGCTTGGGGGGACCCCAAGGGTGGGGGAACCAAAATGAGGGGGGAACCAAGTGTGCGGGGTGCTGTTTCCGGGGGGACGCATTTGTGAGGGGCACCGAGGGGGGGGGAACCAAAATGAGGGGGGAACCAAGTGTGCGGGGTTTTGTTTCCGGGGGGACACATTTGTGGGGTGCACCGGGGGGGAACCAAAATGAGGGGGGAACCAAGTTTGCGGGGTTTTGTTTCCGGGGGGACGCATTTGTGGGTTGAACCGGGGGGGGGGGACCAAAATGAGGGGGGAACCAAGTTTGCGGGGTTTTGTTTCCGGGGGGACACATTTGTGGGGTGCACGGGGGGGGGGAGACCAAAATGACGGGGGAACCAAGTTTGCGGGGTTTTGTTTCCGGGGGACACATTTGCGGGGTGTACCGGGGGGAACCAAAATGACGGGGGAACCAAGTGTGCGGGGTGCGGTTGCCGGGGGGACGCATTTGCGGGGTGCACCTGGGGGGGTCCATGGGGCTTGGGGGAACCCAAAGCGGGGGGGGGGGGGGGGGAACCAAAATGAGGGGGGAACCAAGTGTGCGGGATGCGGTTGCCAGGGGGTTAGGGTTAGGGTTTTGCTTTAGGGTTAGGGTTCGTTAGGGTTAGGGCTAGTGTTATCATTAGGGGGTTAGGGGTAGTGTTAGGGGTTAGGTTAGGGTTAGGGTAGGGTAGTGTTAGGGTTTGGGTTTAGGGTTTGGGTTAGGGTTAGGCTTATGGTCAGGGCGTTAGGTTTAGGTTTAGGGTTAAGGTTAGCGTTAGGGTTAGGGGTAGGGTTAGGGTTAGGGTTAGGTTTTGGGTTAGTGTTAGGGTTAGGGTTAGAGGGTGAGGCTTAGGGTTAGGGGTAGGGTTAGGGTTAGGGTCAGGGTCAGAGTCAGAGTCAGGGTAAGCGTAGTGAAATCCTCTCCTGAGCCTATGTTATTTTCCAAAGATTGATTCACGCTTTTAAGCTTTCAGGGGTAGGGCACTAGCGTTGGGTTTCAGGGTAAGTATTCTCAGGGTTTATGTTTAGGATTTTAAGTTGTTTAGGTTTGGATTTTTAACGGTTAGTATTTTAGGATTTGGGGGTTAAGGTTTTAAGTTTTTCAGGGTTAGTGTGTTAGGGTTTTAGAGTTTATGGGTTGTAGTGTTGAAAGGTTTTTTAGGGTTAGGGTCTTAGGGTTTCTTTTTGGTCAATTATTTAGGGTTAGGGTTTTAAAATTTTATTTTTATTTATTTATTTATTTATTTATTTTTTCAGGTTAGGTTCTCCAGGGTTAGGGTTTTGAGTGTCCTAATTTTTTGGGTTAGGGTTTGGAGCCTCTTAATTTTTTGCGTTAGGGTTTTGAGCATCTTAATATTTTGTGTTAGTGCTTTGAGCGTCTTATTTTTTTGGATTAGTGTTTGGAGCGTTGTTGGGTTTAGGTTTTTGGGTTTTTAGGTTTTAGTTTTTGGGTTTAGGTTTTGAGAGTCCTATTTTTTGGGCTTGGGATTTTTGGGCTTGGGCTTGGGTCAGGGGTCAGAGGTCAGGGGGTCAGAGGTCAGGGGTCACAGGTCAGAGGTCGGGGGTCAGGGGTCGGGGGTCAGAGGTCAGGGGTCAGAGGTCGGGGGTCAGAGGTCAGAGGTCAGGGTCAGGGGTCATAAGTCAGGGGTTCAAGGGTCAGGGGTCAGTGGTCAGAGGCCGGAGCTAAGGGGCCGGGTGTCTGAGGTCAGGGGTCAGGGGTCAGAGGTCAGGGGTCAGGGGCTCAGAGGTCAGGGGTCAGAGGCCGGAGGTCAGGGGTCAGAGGTCAGGGGTCAGGCGTCAGAGGTCAGGGGTCGGGGGGATCAGAGGTCAGGCGTCAGAGGTCAGGGGTCAGATGTCGGGGGTCAGAGGTCAGGGGTCTGAGGTCAGGGGTCAGGGGTCATAGGTCGGGGGTCAGAGGTCAGGGGTCAGAGGGGGTCCATGAGGCTTGGGGGGACCCCAAGGGTGGGGGGAACCAAAATGAGGGGGGAACCAAGTGTGCGGGGTGCTGTTTCCGGGGGGACGCATTTGTGAGGGGCACCGAGGGGGGGGAACCAAAATGAGGGGGGAACCAAGTTTGCGGGGTTTTGTTTCCGGGGGGACACATTTGTGGGGCGCACCGGGGGGGGGACCAAAATGAGGGGGGAACCAAGTTTGCGGGGTTTTGTTTCCGGGGGGACACATTTGCGGGGTGTACCGGGGGGAACCAAAATGACGGGGGAACCAAGTGTGCGGGGTGCGGTTGCCGGGGGGACGCATTTGCGGGGTGCACCTGGGGGGGTCCATGGGGCTTGGGGGGAACCCAAAGCGGGGGGGGGGGGGGGGGGAACCAAAATGAGGGGGGAACCAAGTGTGCGGGATGCGGTTGCCAGGGGGTTAGGGTTAGGGTTTTGCTTTAGGGTTAGGGTTCGTTAGGGTTAGGGCTAGTGTTATCATTAGGGGGTTAGGGGTAGTGTTAGGGGGTTAGGGTTTAGGGTTAGGGGTAGTGTTAGGGTTTGGGTTTAGGGTTTGGGTTAGGGTTAGGCTTATGGTCGGGGCGTTAGGTTTAGGTTTAGGGTTAAGGTTAGCGTTAGGGTTAGGGGTAGGGTTAGGGTTAGGGTTAGGTTTTGGGTTAGTGTTAGGGTTAGGGTTAGAGGGTGAGGCTTAGGGTTAGGGGTAGGGTTAGGGTTAGGGTCAGGGTCAGAGTCAGAGTCAGGGTAAGCGTAGTGAGATCCTCTCCTGAGCCTATGTTATTTTCCAAAGATTGATTCACGCTTTTAAGCTTTCAGGGGTAGGGCACTAGCGTTGGGTTTCAGGGTAAGTATTCTCAGGGTTTATGTTTAGGATTTTAAGTTGTTTAGGTTTGGATTTTTAACGGTTAGTATTTTAGGGATTTGGGGGTTAAGGTTTTAAGTTTTTCAGGGTTAGTGTGTTAGGGTTTTAGAGTTTATGGGTTGTAGTGTTGAAAGGTTTTTTAGGGTTAGGGTCTTAGGGTTTTCTTTTTGGTCAATTATTTAGGGTTAGGGTTTTAAAATTTTATTTTTATTTATTTATTTATTTATTTATTTTTTCAGGTTAGGTTCTCCAGGGTTAGGGTTTTGAGTGTCCTAATTTTTTGGGTTAGGGTTTGGAGCCTCTTAATTTTTTGCGTTAGGGTTTTGAGCATCTTAATATTTTGTGTTAGTGCTTTGAGCGTCTTATTTTTTTGGATTAGTGTTTGGAGCGTTGTTGGGTTTAGGTTTTTGGGTTTTTAGGTTTTAGTTTTTGGGTTTAGGTTTTGAGAGTCCTATTTTTTGGGCTTGGGATTTTTGGGCTTGGGCTTGGGTCAGGGGTCAGAGGTCAGGGGGTCAGAGGTCAGGGGTCACAGGTCAGAGGTCAGAGGTCGGGGGTCAGGGGTCGGGGGTCAGAGGTCAGGGGTCAGAGGTCGGGGGTCAGAGGTCAGAGGTCAGGGGTCAGGGGTCATAAGTCAGGGGTTCAAGGGTCAGGGGTCAGTGGTCAGAGGCCGGAGCTAAGGGGCCGGGTGTCTGAGGTCAGGGGTCAGGGGTCAAAGGTCAGGGGTCAGGGGCTCAGAGGTCAGAGGTCAGGGGTCAGGCGTCAGAGGTCAGGGGTCGGGGGGATCAGAGGTCAGGCGTCAGAGGTCAGGGGTCAGATGTCGGGGGTCAGAGGTCAGGGGTCTGAGGTCAGGGGTCAGGGGTCATAGGTCGGGGGTCAGAGGTCAGGGGTCAGAGGGGGTCCATGAGGCTTGGGGGGACCCCAAGGGTGGGGGGAACCAAAATGAGGGGGGAACCAAGTGTGCGGGGTGCTGTTTCCGGGGGGACGCATTTGTGAGGGGCGCACCGGGGGGGGGGGGACCAAAATGAGGGGGGAACCAAGTTTGCGGGGTTTTGTTTCCGGGGGGACACATTTGTGGGGTGCACCGGGGGGGAACCAAAATGAGGGGGGAACCAAGTTTGCGGGGTTTTGTTTCCGGGGGGACACATTTGTGGGGTGCACCGGGGCGGAACCAAAATGAGGGGGGAACCAAGTTTGCGGGGTTTTGTTTCCGGGGGGACGCATTTGTGGGTTGAACCGGGGGGGGGAGACCAAAATGACGGGGGAACCAAGTTTGCGGGGTTTTGTTTCCGGGGGGACACATTTGCGGGGTGTACCGGGGGGAACCAAAATGACGGGGGAACCAAGTGTGCGGGGTGCGGTTGCCGGGGGGACGCATTTGCGGGGTGCACCTGGGGGGGTCCATGGGGCTTGGGGGGAACCCAAAGCGGGGGGGGGGGGGGGGGGGAACCAAAATGAGGGGGGAACCAAGTGTGCGGGATGCGGTTGCCAGGGGGTTAGGGTTAGGGTTTTGCTTTAGGGTTAGGGTTCGTTAGGGTTAGGGCTAGTGTTATCATTAGGGGGTTAGGGGTAGTGTTAGGGGGTTAGGGTTTAGGGTTAGGGGTAGTGTTAGGGTTTGGGTTTAGGGTTTGGGTTAGGGTTAGGCTTATGGTCAGGGCGTTAGGTTTAGGTTTAGGGTTAAGGTTAGCGTTAGGGTTAGGGGTAGGGTTAGGGTTAGGGTTAGGTTTTGGGTTAGTGTTAGGGTTAGGGTTAGAGGGTGAGGCTTAGGGTTAGGGGTAGGGTTAGGGTTAGGGTCAGGGTCAGAGTCAGAGTCAGGGTAAGCGTAGTGAGATCCTCTCCTGAGCCTATGTTATTTTCCAAAGATTGATTCACGCTTTTAAGCTTTCAGGGGTAGGGCACTAGGGTTGGGTTTCAGGGTAAGTATTCTCAGGGTTTATGTTTAGGATTTTAAGTTGTTTAGGTTTGGATTTTTAACGGTTAGTATTTTAGGGATTTGGGGGTTAAGGTTTTAAGTTTTTCAGGGTTAGTGTGTTAGGGTTTTAGAGTTTATGGGTTGTAGTGTTGAAAGGTTTTTTAGGGTTAGGGTCTTAGGGTTTTCTTTTTGGTCAATTATTTAGGGTTAGGGTTTTAAAATTTTATTTTTATTTATTTATTTATTTATTTATTTTTTCAGGTTAGGTTCTCCAGGGTTAGGGTTTTGAGTGTCCTAATTTTTTGGGTTAGGGTTTGGAGCCTCTTAATTTTTTGCGTTAGGGTTTTGAGCATCTTAATATTTTGTGTTAGTGCTTTGAGCGTCTTATTTTTTTGGATTAGTGTTTGGAGCGTTGTTGGGTTTAGGTTTTTGGGTTTTTAGGTTTTAGTTTTTGGGTTTAGGTTTTGAGAGTCCTATTTTTTGGGCTTGGGATTTTTGGGCTTGGGCTTGGGTCAGGGGTCAGAGGTCAGGGGGTCAGAGGTCAGGGGTCACAGGTCAGAGGTCAGAGGTCGGGGGTCAGGGGTCGGGGGTCAGAGGTCAGGGGTCAGAGGTCGGGGGTCAGAGGTCAGAGGTCAGGGGTCAGGGGTCATAAGTCAGGGGTTCAAGGGTCAGGGGTCAGTGGTCAGAGGCCGGAGCTAAGGGGCCGGGTGTCTGAGGTCAGGGGTCAGGGGTCAGAGGTCAGGGGTCAGGGGCTCAGAGGTCAGAGGTCAGGGGTCAGGTGTCAGAGGTCAGGGGTCGGGGGGATCAGAGGTCAGGCGTCAGAGGTCAGGGGTCAGATGTCGGGGGTCAGAGGTCAGGGGTCTGAGGTCAGGGGTCAGGGGTCATAGGTCGGGGGTCAGAGGTCAGGGGTCAGAGGGGGTCCATGAGGCTTGGGGGGACCCCAAGGGTGGGGGGAACCAAAATGAGGGGGGAACCAAGTGTGCGGGGTGCTGTTTCCGGGGGGACGCATTTGTGAGGGGCGCACCGGGGGGGGGGGGGACCAAAATGAGGGGGGAACCAAGTTTGCGGGGTTTTGTTTCCGGGGGGACACATTTGTGGGGTGCACCGGGGGGAACCAAAATGAGGGGGGAACCAAGTTTGCGGGGTTTTGTTTCCGGGGGGACACATTTGTGGGGTGCACCGGGGCGGAACCAAAATGAGGGGGGAACCAAGTTTGCGGGGTTTTGTTTCCGGGGGGACGCATTTGTGGGTTGAACCGGGGGGGGGAGACCAAAATGACGGGGGAACCAAGTTTGCGGGGTTTTGTTTCCGGGGGGACACATTTGCGGGGTGTACCGGGGGGAACCAAAATGACGGGGGAACCAAGTGTGCGGGGTGCGGTTGCCGGGGGGACGCATTTGCGGGGTGCACCTGGGGGGGTCCATGGGGCTTGGGGGGAACCCAAAGCGGGGGGGGGGGGGGGGGGGAACCAAAATGAGGGGGGAACCAAGTGTGCGGGATGCGGTTGCCAGGGGGTTAGGGTTAGGGTTTTGCTTTAGGGTTAGGGTTCGTTAGGGTTAGGGCTAGTGTTATCATT
Source organism: Anas acuta (assembly GCF_963932015.1). NCBI lineage: Eukaryota > Metazoa > Chordata > Aves > Anseriformes > Anatidae > Anas > Anas acuta. The sequence continues at coordinate 8,694 of NW_027076165.1, read as the reverse complement.
AGGGGGTTAGGGGTAGTGTTAGGGGGTTAGGGTTTAGGGTTAGGGGTAGTGTTAGGGTTTGGGTTTAGGGTTTGGGTTAGGGTTAGGCTTATGGTCAGGGCGTTAGGTTTAGGTTTAGGGTTAAGGTTAGCGTTAGGGTTAGGGGTAGGGTTAGGGTTAGGGTTAGGTTTTGGGTTAGTGTTAGGGTTAGGGTTAGAGGGTGAGGCTTAGGGTTAGGGGTAGGGTTAGGGTTAGGGTCAGGGTCAGAGTCAGAGTCAGGGTAAGCGTAGTGAGATCCTCTCCTGAGCCTATGTTATTTTCCAAAGATTGATTCACGCTTTTAAGCTTTCAGGGGTAGGGCACTAGCGTTGGGTTTCAGGGTAAGTATTCTCAGGGTTTATGTTTAGGACTTTAAGTTGTTTAGGTTTGGATTTTTAACGGTTAGTATTTTAGGGATTTGGGGGTTAAGGTTTTAAGTTTTTCAGGGTTAGTGTGTTAGGGTTTTAGAGTTTATGGGTTGTAGTGTTGAAAGGTTTTTTAGGGTTAGGGTCTTAGGGTTTTCTTTTTGGTCAATTATTTAGGGTTAGGGTTTTAAAATTTTATTTTTATTTATTTATTTATTTATTTATTTTTTCAGGTTAGGTTCTCCAGGGTTAGGGTTTTGAGTGTCCTAATTTTTTGGGTTAGGGTTTGGAGCCTCTTAATTTTTTGCGTTAGGGTTTTGAGCATCTTAATATTTTGTGTTAGTGCTTTGAGCGTCTTATTTTTTTGGATTAGTGTTTGGAGCGTTGTTGGGTTTAGGTTTTTGGGTTTTTAGGTTTTAGTTTTTGGGTTTAGGTTTTGAGAGTCCTATTTTTTGGGCTTGGGATTTTTGGGCTTGGGCTTGGGTCAGGGGTCAGAGGTCAGGGGGTCAGAGGTCAGGGGTCACAGGTCAGAGGTCAGAGGTCGGGGGTCAGGGGTCGGGGGTCAGAGGTCAGGGGTCAGAGGTCGGGGGTCAGAGGTCAGAGGTCAGGGGTCAGGGGTCATAAGTCAGGGGTTCAAGGGTCAGGGGTCAGTGGTCAGAGGCCGGAGCTAAGGGGCCGGGTGTCTGAGGTCAGGGGTCAGGGGTCAGAGGTCAGGGGTCAGGGGCTCAGAGGTCAGAGGTCAGGGGTCAGGTGTCAGAGGTCAGGGGTCGGGGGGATCAGAGGTCAGGCGTCAGAGGTCAGGGGTCAGATGTCGGGGGTCAGAGGTCAGGGGTCTGAGGTCAGGGGTCAGGGGTCATAGGTCGGGGGTCAGAGGTCAGGGGTCAGAGGGGGTCCATGAGGCTTGGGGGGACCCCAAGGGTGGGGGGAACCAAAATGAGGGGGGAACCAAGTGTGCGGGGTGCTGTTTCCGGGGGGACGCATTTGTGAGGGGCGCACCGGGGGGGGGGGGGGACCAAAATGAGGGGGGAACCAAGTTTGCGGGGTTTTGTTTCCGGGGGGACACATTTGTGGGGTGCACCGGGGGGGAACCAAAATGAGGGGGGAACCAAGTTTGCGGGGTTTTGTTTCCGGGGGGACGCATTTGTGGGTTGCTCCGGGGCGGAACCAAAATGAGGGGGGAACCAAGTTTGCGGGGTTTTGTTTCCGGGGGGACGCATTTGTGGGTTGAACCGGGGAGGGGAGACCAAAATGACGGGGGGAACCAAGTTTGCGGGGTTTTGTTTCCGGGGGGACACATTTGCGGGGTGTACCGGGGGGAACCAAAATGACGGGGGAACCAAGTGTGCGGGGTGCGGTTGCCGGGGGGACGCATTTGCGGGGTGCACCTGGGGGGGTCCATGGGGCTTGGGGGGAACCAAAGCGGGGGGGGGGGGGGGGGGGGGAACCAAAATGAGGGGGGAACCAAGTGTGCGGGATGCGGTTGCCAGGGGGTTAGGGTTAGGGTTTTGCTTTAGGGTTAGGGTTCGTTAGGGTTAGGGCTAGTGTTATCATTAGGGGGTTAGGGGTAGTGTTAGGGGGTTAGGGTTTAGGGTTAGGGGTAGTGTTAGGGTTTGGGTTTAGGGTTTGGGTTAGGGTTAGGCTTATGGTCAGGGCGTTAGGTTTAGGTTTAGGGTTAAGGTTAGCGTTAGGGTTAGGGGTAGGGTTAGGGTTAGGGTTAGGTTTTGGGTTAGTGTTAGGGTTAGGGTTAGAGGGTGAGGCTTAGGGTTAGGGGTAGGGTTAGGGTTAGGGTCAGGGTCAGAGTCAGAGTCAGGGTAAGCGTAGTGAGATCCTCTCCTGAGCCTATGTTATTTTCCAAAGATTGATTCACGCTTTTAAGCTTTCAGGGGTAGGGCACTAGCGTTGGGTTTCAGGGTAAGTATTCTCAGGGTTTATGTTTAGGACTTTAAGTTGTTTAGGTTTGGATTTTTAACGGTTAGTATTTTAGGGATTTGGGGGTTAAGGTTTTAAGTTTTTCAGGGTTAGTGTGTTAGGGTTTTAGAGTTTATGGGTTGTAGTGTTGAAAGGTTTTTTAGGGTTAGGGTCTTAGGGTTTTCTTTTTGGTCAATTATTTAGGGTTAGGGTTTTAAAATTTTATTTTTATTTATTTATTTATTTATTTATTTTTTCAGGTTAGGTTCTCCAGGGTTAGGGTTTTGAGTGTCCTAATTTTTTGGGTTAGGGTTTGGAGCCTCTTAATTTTTTGCGTTAGGGTTTTGAGCATCTTAATATTTTGTGTTAGTGCTTTGAGCGTCTTATTTTTTTGGATTAGTGTTTGGAGCGTTGTTGGGTTTAGGTTTTTGGGTTTTTAGGTTTTAGTTTTTGGGTTTAGGTTTTGAGAGTCCTATTTTTTGGGCTTGGGATTTTTGGGCTTGGGCTTGGGTCAGGGGTCAGAGGTCAGGGGGTCAGAGGTCAGGGGTCACAGGTCAGAGGTCAGAGGTCGGGGGTCAGGGGTCGGGGGGTCAGAGGTCAGGGGTCAGAGGTCGGGGGTCAGAGGTCAGAGGTCAGGGGTCATAAGTCAGGGGTTCAAGGGTCAGGGGTCAGTGGTCAGAGGCCGGAGCTAAGGGGTCCGGGTGTCTGAGGTCAGGGGTCAGGGGTCAGAGGTCAGGGGTCAGGGGCTCAGAGGTCAGGGTCAGAGGCCGGAGGTCAGGGGTCAGAGGTCAGGGGTCAGGCGTCAGAGGTCAGGGGTCGGGGGGATCAGAGGTCAGGCGTCAGAGGTCAGGGGTCAGATGTCGGGGGTCAGAGGTCAGGGGTCTGAGGTCAGGGGTCAGGGGTCATAGGTCGGGGGTCAGAGGTCAGGGGTCAGAGGGGGTCCATGAGGCTTGGGGGGACCCCAAGGGTGGGGGGAACCAAAATGAGGGGGGAACCAAGTGTGCGGGGTGCTGTTTCCGGGGGGACGCATTTGTGAGGGGCACCGAGGGGGGGGGAACCAAAATGAGGGGGGAGACCAAGTGTGCGGGGTTTTGTTTCCGGGGGGACACACTTGTGGGGCGCACCGGGGTGGGGAACCAAAATGAGGGGGGAACCAAGTTTGCGGGGTTTTGTTTCCGGGGGGACACATTTGTGGGGTGCACGGGGGGGGGGAGACCAAAATGAGGGGGGAACCAAGTTTGCGGGGTTTTGTTTCCGGGGGGACACATTTGCGGGTGTACCGGGGGGAACCAAAATGACGGGGGAACCAAGTGTGCGGGGTGCGGTTGCCGGGGGGACGCATTTGCGGGGTGCACCTGGGGGGGTCCATGGGGCTTGGGGGGAACCCAAAGCGGGGGGGGGGGGGGGGGGGGAACCAAATGAGGGGGGAACCAAGTGTGCGGGATGCGGTTGCCAGGGGGTTAGGGTTAGGGTTTTGCTTTAAGGGTTAGGGTTCGTTAGGTGTTAGGGCTAGTGTTATCATTAGGGGGTTAGGGGTAGTGTTAGGGGGTTAGGGTTTAGGGTTAGGGGTAGTGTTAGGGTTTGGGTTTAGGGTTTGGGTTAGGGTTAGGCTTATGGTCAGGGCGTTAGGTTTAGGTTTAGGTTAAGGTTAGCGTTAGGGTTAGGGTAGGGTTAGGGTTAGGGTTAGGTTTTGGGTTAGTGTTAGGGTTAGGGTTAGAGGGTGAGGCTTAGGGTTAGGGGTAGGGTTAGGGTTAGGGTCAGGGTCAGAGTCAGAGTCAGGGTAAGCGTAGTGAGATCCTCTCCTGAGCCTATGTTATTTTCCAAAGATTGATTCACGCTTTTAAGCTTTCAGGGGTAGGGCACTAGGGTTGGGTTTCAGGGTAAGTATTCTCAGGGTTTATGTTTAGGATTTTAAGTTGTTTAGGTTTGGATTTTTAACGGTTAGTATTTTAGGGATTTGGGGGTTAAGGTTTTAAGTTTTTCAGGGTTAGTGTGTTAGGGTTTTAGAGTTTATGGGTTGTAGTGTTGAAAGGTTTTTTAGGGTTAGGGTCTTAGGGTTTTCTTTTTGGTCAATTATTTAGGGTTAGGGTTTTAAAATTTTATTTTTATTTATTTATTTATTTATTTATTTTTTCAGGTTAGGTTCTCCAGGGTTAGGGTTTTGAGTGTCCTAATTTTTTGGGTTAGGGTTTGGAGCCTCTTAATTTTTTGCGTTAGGGTTTTGAGCATCTTAATATTTTGTGTTAGTGCTTTGAGCGTCTTATTTTTTTGGATTAGTGTTTGGAGCGTTGTTGGGTTTAGGTTTTTGGGTTTTTAGGTTTTAGTTTTTGGGTTTAGGTTTTGAGAGTCCTATTTTTGGGCTTGGGATTTTTGGGCTTGGGCTTGGGTCAGGGGTCAGAGGTCAGGGGGTCAGAGGTCAGGGGGTCACAGGTCAGAGGTCAGAGGTCGGGGGTCAGGGGTCGGGGTCAGAGGTCAGGGGTCAGAGGTCGGGGGTCAGAGGTCAGAGGTCAGGGTCAGGGGTCATAAGTCAGGGGTTCAAGGGTCAGGGGTCAGTGGTCAGAGGCCGGAGCTAAGGGCGCGGGTGTCTGAGGTCAGGGGTCAGGGGTCAGAGGTCAGGGGTCAGGGGCTCAGAGGTCAGGGTCAGAGGCCGGAGGTCAGGGGTCAGAGGTCAGGGTCAGGCGTCAGAGGTCAGGGGTCGGGGGGATCAGAGGTCAGGCGTCAGAGGTCAGGGGTCAGATGTCGGGGGTCAGAGGTCAGGGGTCTGAGGTCAGGGGTCAGGGGTCATAGGTCGGGGTCAGAGGTCAGGGGTCAGAGGGGGTCCATGAGGCTTGGGGGGACCCCAAGGGTGGGGGGGAACCAAAATGAGGGGGAACCAAGTGTGCGGGGTGCTGTTTCCGGGGGGACGCATTTGTGAGGGGCACCGAGGGGGGGGAACCAAAATGAGGGGGGAACCAAGTGTGCGGGGTTTTGTTTCCGGGGGGACACATTTGTGGGGCGCACCGGGGGGGGGACCAAAATGAGGGGGGAACCAAGTTTGCAGGGTTTGGTTTCCGGGGGGACACATTTGTGGGGTGCACCGGGGGGAACCAAAATGAGGGGGGAACCAAGTGTGCAGGGTTTTGTTTCCGGGGGGACGCATTTGTGGGTTGCTCCGGGGGGGGACCAAAATGAGGGGGGAACGAAGTTTGCGGGGTTTTGTTTCCGGGGGGACACATTTGTGGGGTGCACCGGGGGGACCAAAATGACGGGGGAACCAAGTTTGCGGGGTTTTGTTTCCGGGGGGACACATTTGCGGGGTGTACCGGGGGGAACCAAAATGACGGGGGAACCAAGTGTGCGGGGTGCGGTTGCCGGGGGGACGCATTTGCGGGGTGCACCTGGGGGGGTCCATGGGGCTTGGGGGGAACCCAAAGCGGGGGGGGGGGGGGGGGGGAACCAAAATGAGGGGGGAACCAAGTGTGCGGGATGCGGTTGCCAGGGGGTTAGGGTTAGGGTTTTGCTTTAGGGTTAGGGTTCGTTAGGGTTAGGGCTAGTGTTATCATTAGGGGGTTAGGGGTAGTGTTAGGGGGGTTAGGGTTTAGGGTTAGGGGTAGTGTTAGGGTTTGGGTTTAGGGTTTGGGTTAGGGTTAGGCTTATGGTCAGGGCGTTAGGTTTAGGTTTAGGGTTAAGGTTAGCGTTAGGGTTAGGGGTAGGGTTAGGGTTAGGGTTAGGTTTTGGGTTAGTGTTAGGGTTAGGGTTAGAGGGTGAGGCTTAGGGTTAGGGGTAGGGTTAGGGTTAGGGTCAGGGTCAGAGTCAGAGTCAGGGTAAGCGTAGTGAGATCCTCTCCTGAGCCTATGTTATTTTCCAAAGATTGATTCACGCTTTTAAGCTTTCAGGGGTAGGGCACTAGCGTTGGGTTTCAGGGTAAGTATTCTCAGGGTTTATGTTTAGGATTTTAAGTTGTTTAGGTTTGGATTTTTAACGGTTAGTATTTTAGGGATTTGGGGGTTAAGGTTTTAAGTTTTTCAGGGTTAGTGTGTTAGGGTTTTAGAGTTTATGGGTTGTAGTGTTGAAAGGTTTTTTAGGGTTAGGGTCTTAGGGTTTTCTTTTTGGTCAATTATTTAGGGTTAGGGTTTTAAAATTTTATTTTTATTTATTTATTTATTTATTTATTTTTTCAGGTTAGGTTCTCCAGGGTTAGGGTTTTGAGTGTCCTAATTTTTTGGGTTAGGGTTTGGAGCCTCTTAATTTTTTGCGTTAGGGTTTTGAGCATCTTAATATTTTGTGTTAGTGCTTTGAGCGTCTTATTTTTTTGGATTAGTGTTTGGAGCGTTGTTGGGTTTAGGTTTTTGGGTTTTTAGGTTTTAGTTTTTGGGTTTAGGTTTTGAGAGTCCTATTTTTTGGGCTTGGGATTTTTGGGCTTGGGCTTGGGTCAGGGGTCAGAGGTCAGGGGGTCAGAGGTCAGGGGTCACAGGTCAGAGGTCAGAGGTCGGGGGTCAGGGGTCGGGGGTCAGAGGTCAGGGGTCAGAGGTCGGGGGTCAGAGGTCAGAGGTCAGGGGTCAGGGGTCATAAGTCAGGGGTTCAAGGGTCAGGGGTCAGTGGTCAGAGGCCGGAGCTAAGGGGCCGGGTGTCTGAGGTCAGGGGTCAGGGGTCAAAGGTCAGGGGTCAGGGGCTCAGAGGTCAGAGGTCAGGGGTCAGGCGTCAGAGGTCAGGGGTCGGGGGGATCAGAGGTCAGGCGTCAGAGGTCAGGGGTCAGATGTCGGGGGTCAGAGGTCAGGGGTCTGAGGTCAGGGGTCAGGGGTCTAGGTCGGGGGTCAGAGGTCAGGGGTCAGAGGGGGTCCATGAGGCTTGGGGGGACCCAAGGGTGGGGGGAACCAAAATGAGGGGGGAACCAAGTGTGCGGGGTGCTGTTTCCGGGGGGACGCATTTGTGAGGGGCGCACGGGGGGGGGGGGACCAAAATGAGGGGGGAACCAAGTTTGCGGGGTTTTGTTTCCGGGGGGACACATTTGTGGGGTGCACCGGGGGGAACCAAAATGAGGGGGGAACCAAGTTTGCGGGGTTTTGTTTCCGGGGGGACACATTTGTGGGGTGCACCGGGGCGGAACCAAAATGAGGGGGGGAACCAAGTTTGCGGGGTTTTGTTTCCGGGGGGACGCATTTGTGGGTTGAACCGGGGGGGGGAGACCAAAATGACGGGGGAACCAAGTTTGCGGGGTTTTGTTTCCGGGGGGACACATTTGCGGGGTGTACCGGGGGGAACCAAAATGACGGGGGGAACCAAGTGTGCGGGGTGCGGTTGCCGGGGGGACGCATTTGCGGGGTGCACCTGGGGGGGTCCATGGGCTTGGGGGGAACCCAAAGCGGGGGGGGGGGGGGGGGGGGAACCAAAATGAGGGGGGAACCAAGTGTGCGGGATGCGGTTGCCAGGGGGTTAGGGTTAGGGTTTTGCTTTAGGGTTAGGGTTCGTTAGGGTTAGGGCTAGTGTTATCATTAGGGGGTTAGGGGTAGTGTTAGGGGGTTAGGGTTTAGGGTTAGGGGTAGTGTTAGGGTTTGGGTTTAGGGTTTGGGTTAGGGTTAGGCTTATGGTCAGGGCGTTAGGTTTAGGTTTAGGGTTAAGGTTAGCGTAGGGTTAGGGGTAGGGTTAGGGTTAGGGTTAGGTTTTGGGTTAGTGTTAGGGTTAGGGTTAGAGGGTGAGGCTTAGGGTTAGGGGTAGGGTTAGGGTTAGGGTCAGGGTCAGAGTCAGAGTCAGGGTAAGCGTAGTGAGATCCTCTCCTGAGCCTATGTTATTTTCCAAAGATTGATTCACGCTTTTAAGCTTTCAGGGGTAGGGCACTAGGGTTGGGTTTCAGGGTAAGTATTCTCAGGGTTTATGTTTAGGATTTTAAGTTGTTAGGTTTGGATTTTTAACGGTTAGTATTTTAGGGATTTGGGGGTTAAGGTTTAAGTTTTTCAGGGTTAGTGTGTTAGGGTTTTAGAGTTTATGGGTTGTAGTGTTGAAAGGTTTTTTAGGGTTAGGGTCTTAGGGTTTTCTTTTTGGTCAATTATTTAGGGTTAGGGTTTTAAAATTTTATTTTTATTTATTTATTTATTTATTTATTTTTTCAGGTTAGGTTCTCCAGGGTTAGGGTTTTGAGTGTCCTAATTTTTTGGGTTAGGGTTTGGAGCCTCTTAATTTTTTGCGTTAGGGTTTTGAGCATCTTAATATTTTGTGTTAGTGCTTTTGAGCGTCTTATTTTTTTGGATTAGTGTTTGGAGCGTTGTTGGGTTTAGGTTTTTGGGTTTTTAGGTTTTAGTTTTTGGGTTTAGGTTTTGAGAGTCTATTTTTTGGGCTTGGGATTTTTGGGCTTGGGCTTGGGTCAGGGGTCAGAGGTCAGGGGGTCAGAGGTCAGGGGTCACAGGTCAGAGGTCAGAGGTCGGGGGTC
>NW_027076164.1:0-31000 GCF_963932015.1 Anas acuta | reverse complement strand
CCCTCCGGGTTCGCTGTTCCTGAGCAAACCTAAACGTAGCCCTAGCCGTCATCGGAGACGACTGAAAAATCAGGCCCCAGGAAATGCGTTGCAAGCCCCTTTGGACCATCCAAAAGTGCCGCCAAAGGAAGGCTTTGGGTACAAGTGATCTCCCCAGGGGAGCCTTTATACAGCCCCACATGCAACTGGACCCTCCGGGTTCGCTGTTCCTGAGCAAACCTAAACGTAGCCCTAGCCGTCATCGGAGACGAGTGAAAAATCAGGCCCCAGGAAATGCGTTCCGAGCCCTTTTCGCCCATCCAAAAGTGCCCGCAAAGGAAGAGTTTGGGTACAAGAGAACTCCCCAGGGGAGCATTTACGCAGTCCCACATGCAACTGGACCCTCCGGGTTCGCTGTTTCCGAGCATCCCTAAACATAGTCCTAGACGGCATCCGAGACGAGTGAAAAATCTGGCCCCAGGAAATGCGTTTCAAGCCCTTTTTGCCCATCCAAAAGTGCCCCCAAAGGAAGGCTTTGGGTACAAGTGATCTCCCCAGGGGAGCCTTTACGCAGCCCCACATGCAACTGGACCCTCCTGGTTCGCTGTTCCTGAGCAAACCTATACGTAGCCCTATCCGTCATCGGAGACGAGTGAAAAATCAGGCCCCAGGAAATGCGTTCCGAGGCCTTTTCGCCCATCCAAAAGTGCCCGCAAAGGAAGACTTTGGGTACAAGAGAACTCTGCAAGGGAGCCTTTACGCAGCCCCACATGCAACTGGACCCTCCGGGTTCGCTGTTTCCGAGCATCCCTAAACATAGTCCTAGACGGCATCGGAGACGAGTGAAAAATCAGGCCCCAGGAAATGCGTTGCAAGCCCTTTTCGCCCATCCAAAAGTGCCCCCAAAGGAAGGCTTTGGGTACAAGTGAACTCCCCAGGGGAGCCTTTACGCAGCCCCACATGCAACTGGACCCTCCGGGTTCGCTGTTTCCCAGCATCCCTAAACATAGCCCTAGCCGGCATCGATGACGACTGAAAAATCAGGCCCCAGGAAATGCATTGCGAGCCCCTTAGGACCATCCAAAAGTGCCCCCAAAGGAAGGCTTTGGATACAAGTGAACTCCCCAGGGGAGCCTTTACGCAGCCCCACATGCAACTGGACCCTCCGGGTTCGATTTTTCCGAGCAACCCTAAATATATCACTAGCCGGCATGGGAGAAGACTGAAAACCCGGTCCCCAGAAAACGCGTTGCAAGCCCCTTTGGACCATCCAAAAGTGTCACCAAAGGAAGGCTTTGGGTACAAGTGAACTCCCCAGGGGAGCCTTTACGCAGCCCCACATGCAACTGGACCCTCCGGGTTCGCTGTTCTTGAGCAAACCTAAACGTAGCCCTGGCCGTCATAGGAGACGACTGAAAAATCAGGCCCCAGGAAATGCGTTGCAAGCCCCTTTGGACCATCCAAAAGTGCCCGCAAAGGAAGGCTTTGGGTACAAGTGATCTCCCCAGGGGAGCCTTTACGCAGCCCCACATGCAACTGGACCCTCCGGGTTCGCTGTTCCTGAGCAAACCTAAACGTAGCTCTAGCCGTAGTCGGAGACGACTGAAAAATCAGGCCCCAGGAAATGCGTTCCGAGGCCTTTTCGCCCATAAAAAAGTGCCCGCAAAGGAAGACTTTGGGTACAAGAGAACTCCCCAGGGGAGCCTTTACGCAGCCCCACATGCAACTGGACCCTCCGGGTTCGCTGTTTCCGAGCATCCCTAAACATAGTCCTAGACGGCATCGGAGAGGAGTGAAAAATCAGGCCCCAGGAAATGCGTTGCGAGCCCTTTTTGCCCATCCAAAAGTGCCCCCAAAGGAAGGCTTTGGGTACAAGTGAACTCCCCAGGGGAGCCTTTACGCAGCCCCACATGCAACTGGACCCTCCGGGTTCGCTGTTTCCGAGCATCCCTAAACATAGCCCTAGCCGGCATCGATGACGACTGAAAAATCAGGCCCCAGGAAATGCGTTGCGAGCCCTTTTCGCCCATCCAAAAGTGCCCCCAAAGGAAGGCTTTGGGTACATCTGAACTCCCCAGGGGAGCCTTTACGCAGCCCCACATGCAACTGGACCCTCTGGGTTCGCTGTTCATGAGCAAACCTAAACGTAGCCCTAGCCGTCATCGGAGACGACTGAAAAATCAGGCCCCAGGAAATGCGTTGCAAGCCCCTTTGGACCATCCAAAAGTGCCCCCAAAGGAAGGCTTTGGGTACAAGTGATCTCCCCAGGGGAGCCTTTATACAGCCCCACATGCAACTGGACCCTCCGGGTTCGCTGTTCCTGAGCAAACCTAAACGTAGCTCTAGCCGTAGTCGGAGACGATTGAAAAATCAGGCCCCAGGAAATGCGTTCCGAGGCCTTTTCGCCCATCCAAAAGTGCCCGCAAAGGAAGACTTTGGGTACAAGAGAACTCCCCAGGGGAGCCTTTACGCAGCCCCACATGCAACTGGACCCTCCGGGTTCGCTGTTTCCGAGCATCCCTAAACATAGTCCTAGACGGCATCGGAGACGAGTGAAAAATCAGGCCCCAGGAAATGCGTTGCGAGCCCTTTTTGCCCATCCAAAAGTGCCCCCAAAGGAAGGCTTTGGGTACAAGTGAACTCCCCAGGGGAGCCTTTACGCAGCCCCACATGCAACTGGACCCTCCGGGTTCGCTGTTTCCGAGCATCCCTAAACATAGCCCTAGCCGGCATCGATGACGACTGAAAAATCAGGCCCCAGGAAATGCGTTGCGAGCCCTTTTCGCCCATCCTGAAGTGCCCCCAAAGGAAGGCTTTGGGTACATCTGAACTCCCCAGGGGAGCCTTTACGCAGCCCCACATGCAACTGGACCCTCCGGGTTCGCTGTTCATGAGCAAACCTAAACGTAGCCCTAGCCGTCATCGGAGACGACTGAAAAATCAGGCCCCAGGAAATGCGTTGCAAGCCCCTTTGGACCATCCAAAAGTGCCGCCAAAGGAAGGCTTTGGGTACAAGTGATCTCCCCAGGGGAGCCTTTATACAGCCCCACATGCAACTGGACCCTCCGGGTTCGCTGTAACTGAGCAAACCTAAACGTAGCCCTAGCCGTCATCGGAGACGAGTGAAAAATCAGGCCCCAGGAAATGCGTTCCGAGGCCTTTTCGCCCATCCAAAAGTGCCCGCAAAGGAAGAGTTTGGGTACAAGAGAACTCCCCAGGGGAGCCTTTACGCAGCCCCACATGCAACTGGACCCTCCGGGTTCGCTGTTCCTGAGCATCCCTAAACATAGTCCTAGACGGCATCCGAGACGAGTGAAAAATCAGGCCCCATGAAATGCGTTGCAAGCCCTTTTCGCCCATCCAAAAGTGCCCCCAAAGGAAGGCTTTGGGTACAAGTGAACTCCCCAGGGGAGCCTTTACGCAGCCCCACATGCAACTGGACCCTCCGGGTTCGCTGTTTCCGAGCATCCCTAAACATAGCCCTAGCCGGCATCGAAGACGAATGAAAAATCAGGCCCCAGGAAATGCGTTGCGAGCCCTTTTTGCCCATCCAAAAGTGCCCCCAAAGGAAGGCTTTGGGTACAAGTGAACTCCCCAGGGGAGCCTTTACGCAGCCCCACATGCAACTGGACCCAACGGGTTCGCTGTTTCCGAGCATCCCTAAACATAGCCCTAGCCGGCATCGATGACGACTGAAAAATCAGGCCCCAGGAAATGCGTTGCGAGCCCTTTTCGTCCATCCAAAAGTGCCGCCAAAGGAAGGCTTTGGGTACAAGTGAACTCCCCAGGGGAGCCTTTACGCAGCCCCACATGCAACTGGACCCTTCGGGTTCCATTTTTCCGAGCAACCTAAAATATATCCCTAACCAGCATGGGAGAAGACTGAAAACCCGGCCCCAGAAACGCGTTGCAAGCCCCTTTGGACCATCCAAAAGTGTCACCAAAGGAAGGCTTTGGGTACAAGTGAACTCCCCAGGGGAGCCTTTACGCAGCCGCACATGCAACTGGACCCTCCGGGTTCGCTGTTCATGAGCAAACCTAAACGTAGCCCTGGCCGTCATAGGAGACGACTGAAAAATCAGGCCCCAGGAAATGCGTTGCAAGCCCCTTTGGACCATCCAAAAGTGTCACCAAAGGAAGGCTTTGGGTACAAGTGATCTCCCCAGGGGAGCCTTTACGCAGCCCCACATGCAACTGGACCCTCCGGGTTCGCTGTTCCTGAGCAAACCTAAACGTAGCCCTATCCGTCATCGGAGACGACTGAAAAATCAGGCCCCAGGAAATGCGTTGCGAGCCCTTTTCGTCCATCCAAAAGTGCCCCCAAAGGAAGGCTTTGGGTACATCTGAACTCCCCAGGGGAGCCTTTACGCAGCCCCACATGCAACTGGACCCTCCGGGTTCGATTTTTCCGAGCAACCCTAAATATATCACTAGCCGGCATGGGAGAAGACTGAAAACCCGGTCCCCAGAAAACGCGTTGCAAGCCCCTTTGGACCATCCAAAAGTGTCACCAAAGGAAGGCTTTGGGTACAAGTGAACTCCCCAGGGGAGCCTTTACGCAGCCCCACATGCAACTGGACCCTCCGGGTTCCCTGTTTCCGAGCATCCCTAAACATAGCCCTAGCCGGCATCGATGACGACTGAAAAATCAGGCCCCAGGAAATGCGTTGCGAGCCCTTTTCGCCCATCCAAAAGTGCCCCCAAAGGAAGGCTTTGGGTACATCTGAACTCCCCAGGGGAGCCTTTACGCAGCCCCACATGCAACTGGACCCTCTGGGTTCGCTGTTCATGAGCAAACCTAAACGTAGCCCTAGCCGTCATCGGAGACGACTGAAAAATCAGGCCCCAGGAAATGCGTTGCAAGCCCCTTTGGACCATCCAAAAGTGCCGCCAAAGGAAGGCTTTGGGTACAAGTGATCTCCCCAGGGGAGCCTTTATACAGCCCCACATGCAACTGGACCCTCCGGGTTCGCTGTTCCTGAGCAAACCTAAACGTAGCTCTAGCCGTAGTCGGAGACGATTGAAAAATCAGGCCCCAGGAAATGCGTTCCGAGGCCTTTTCGCCCATCCAAAAGTGCCCGCAAAGGAAGACTTTGGGTACAAGAGAACTCCCCAGGGGAGCCTTTACGCAGCCCCACATGCAACTGGACCCTCCGGGTTCGCTGTTTCCGAGCATCCCTAAACATAGTCCTAGACGGCATCGGAGACGAGTGAAAAATCAGGCCCCAGGAAATGCGTTGCGAGCCCTTTTTGCCCATCCAAAAGTGCCCCCAAAGGAAGGCTTTGGGTACAAGTGAACTCCCCAGGGGAGCCTTTACGCAGCCCCACATGCAACTGGACCCTCCGGGTTCGCTGTTTCCGAGCATCCCTAAACATAGCCCTAGCCGGCATCGATGACGACTGAAAAATCAGGCCCCAGGAAATGCGTTGCGAGCCCTTTTCGCCCATCCAGAAGTGCCCCCAAAGGAAGGCTTTGGGTACATCTGAACTCCCCAGGGGAGCCTTTACGCAGCCCCACATGCAACTGGACCCTCCGGGTTCGCTGTTCATGAGCAAACCTAAACGTAGCCCTAGCCGTCATCGGAGACGAATGAAAAATCAGGCCCCAGGAAATGCGTTGCAAGCCCCTTTGGACCATCCAAAAGTGCCGCCAAAGGAAGGCTTTGGGTACAAGTGATCTCCCCAGGGGAGCCTTTATACAGCCCCACATGCAACTGGACCCTCCGGGTTCGCTGTATCTGAGCAAACCTAAACGTAGCCCTAGCCGTCATCGGAGACGAGTGAAAAATCAGGCCCCAGGAAATGCGTTCCGAGGCCTTTTCGCCCATCCAAAAGTGCCCGCAAAGGAAGAGTTTGGGTACAAGAGAACTCCCCAGGGGAGCCTTTACGCAGCCCCACATGCAACTGGACCCAACGGGTTCGCTGTTTCCGAGCATCCCTAAACATAGCCCTAGCCGGCATCGATGACGACTGAAAAATCAGGCCCCAGGAAATGCGTTGCGAGCCCTTTTCGTCCATCCAAAAGTGCCGCCAAAGGAAGGCTTTGGGTACAAGTCAACTCCCCAGGGGAGCCTTTACGCAGCCCCACATGCAACTGGACCCTTCGGGTTCCATTTTTCCGAGCAACCTAAAATATATCCCTAACCAGCATGGGAGAAGACTGAAAACCCGGCCCCAGAAACGCGTTGCAAGCCCCTTTGGACCATCCAAAAGTGTCACCAAAGGAAGGCTTTGGGTACAAGTGAACTCCCCAGGGGAGCCTTTACGCAGCCGCACATGCAACTGGACCCTCCGGGTTCGCTGTTCATGAGCAAACCTAAACGTAGCCCTGGCCGTCATAGGAGACGACTGAAAAATCAGGCCCCAGGAAATGCGTTGCAAGCCCCTTTGGACCATCCAAAAGTGTCACCAAAGGAAGGCTTTGGGTACAAGTGATCTCCCCAGGGGAGCCTTTACGCAGCCCCACATGCAACTGGACCCTCCGGGTTCGCTGTTCCTGAGCAAACCTAAACGTAGCCCTATCCGTCATCGGAGACGACTGAAAAATCAGGCCCCAGGAAATGCGTTGCGAGCCCTTTTCGTCCATCCAAAAGTGCCCCCAAAGGAAGGCTTTGGGTACATCTGAACTCCCCAGGGGAGCCTTTACGCAGCCCCACATGCAACTGGACCCTCCGGGTTCGATTTTTCCGAGCAACCCTAAATATATCACTAGCCGGCATGGGAGAAGACTGAAAACCCGGTCCCCAGAAAACGCGTTGCAAGCCCCTTTGGACCATCCAAAAGTGTCACCAAAGGAAGGCTTTGGGTACAAGTGATCTCCCCAGGGGAGCCTTTACGCAGCCCCACATGCAACTGGACCCTCCGGGTTCGCTGTTCATGAGCAAACCTAAACGTAGCCCTAGCCGTCATCGGAGACGAATGAAAAATCAGGCCCCAGGAAATGCGTTGCAAGCCCCTTTGGACCATCCAAAAGTGCCGCCAAAGGAAGGCTTTGGGTACAAGTGATCTCCCCAGGGGAGCCTTTATACAGCCCCACATGCAACTGGACCCTCCGGGTTCGCTGTATCTGAGCAAACCTAAACGTAGCCCTAGCCGTCATCGGAGACGAGTGAAAAATCAGGCCCCAGGAAATGCGTTCCGAGGCCTTTTCGCCCATCCAAAAGTGCCCGCAAAGGAAGAGTTTGGGTACAAGAGAACTCCCCAGGGGAGCCTTTACGCAGCCCCACATGCAACTGGACCCAACGGGTTCGCTGTTTCCGAGCATCCCTAAACATAGCCCTAGCCGGCATCGATGACGACTGAAAAATCAGGCCCCAGGAAATGCGTTGCGAGCCCTTTTCGTCCATCCAAAAGTGCCGCCAAAGGAAGGCTTTGGGTACAAGTCAACTCCCCAGGGGAGCCTTTACGCAGCCCCACATGCAACTGGACCCTTCGGGTTCCATTTTTCCGAGCAACCTAAAATATATCCCTAACCAGCATGGGAGAAGACTGAAAACCCGGCCCCAGAAACGCGTTGCAAGCCCCTTTGGACCATCCAAAAGTGTCACCAAAGGAAGGCTTTGGGTACAAGTGAACTCCCCAGGGGAGCCTTTACGCAGCCGCACATGCAACTGGACCCTCCGGGTTCGCTGTTCATGAGCAAACCTAAACGTAGCCCTGGCCGTCATAGGAGACGACTGAAAAATCAGGCCCCAGGAAATGCGTTGCAAGCCCCTTTGGACCATCCAAAAGTGTCACCAAAGGAAGGCTTTGGGTACAAGTGATCTCCCCAGGGGAGCCTTTACGCAGCCCCACATGCAACTGGACCCTCCGGGTTCGCTGTTCCTGAGCAAACCTAAACGTAGCCCTATCCATCATCGGAGACGACTGAAAAATCAGGCCCCAGGAAATGCGTTGCGAGCCCTTTTCGTCCATCCAAAAGTGCCCCCAAAGGAAGGCTTTGGGTACATCTGAACTCCCCAGGGGAGCCTTTACGCAGCCCCACATGCAACTGGACCCTCCGGGTTCGATTTTTCCGAGCAACCCTAAATATATCACTAGCCGGCATGGGAGAAGACTGAAAACCCGGTCCCCAGAAAACGCGTTGCAAGCCCCTTTGGACCATCCAAAAGTGTCACCAAAGGAAGGCTTTGGGTACAAGTGAACTCCCCAGGGGAGCCTTTACGCAGCCCCACATGCAACTGGACCCTCCGGGTTCCCTGTTTCCGAGCATCCCTAAACATAGCCCTAGCCGGCATCGATGACGACTGAAAAATCAGGCCCCAGGAAATGCGTTGCGAGCCCTTTTCGCCCATCCAAAAGTGCCCCCAAAGGAAGGCTTTGGGTACATCTGAACTCCCCAGGGGAGCCTTTACGCAGCCCCACATGCAACTGGACCCTCTGGGTTCGCTGTTCATGAGCAAACCTAAACGTAGCCCTAGCCGTCATCGGAGACGACTGAAAAATCAGGCCCCAGGAAATGCGTTGCAAGCCCCTTTGGACCATCCAAAAGTGCCGCCAAAGGAAGGCTTTGGGTACAAGTGATCTCCCCAGGGGAGCCTTTATACAGCCCCACATGCAACTGGACCCTCCGGGTTCGCTGTTCCTGAGCAAACCTAAACGTAGCTCTAGCCGTAGTCGGAGACGATTGAAAAATCAGGCCCCAGGAAATGCGTTCCGAGGCCTTTTCGCCCATCCAAAAGTGCCCGCAAAGGAAGACTTTGGGTACAAGAGAACTCCCCAGGGGAGCCTTTACGCAGCTCCACATGCAACTGGACCCTCCGGGTTCGCTGTTTCCGAGCATCCCTAAACATAGTCCTAGACGGCATCGGAGACGAGTGAAAAATCAGGCCCCAGGAAATGCGTTGCGAGCCCTTTTTGCCCATCCAAAAGTGCCCCCAAAGGAAGGCTTTGGGTACAAGTGAACTCCCCAGGGGAGCCTTTACGCAGCCCCACATGCAACTGGACCCTCCGGGTTCGCTGTTTCCGAGCATCCCTAAACATAGCCCTAGCCGGCATCGATGACGACTGAAAAATCAGGCCCCAGGAAATGCGTTGCGAGCCCTTTTCGCCCATCCAGAAGTGCCCCCAAAGGAAGGCTTTGGGTACATCTGAACTCCCCAGGGGAGCCTTTACGCAGCCCCACATGCAACTGGACCCTCCGGGTTCGCTGTTCATGAGCAAACCTAAACGTAGCCCTAGCCGTCATCGGAGACGAATGAAAAATCAGGCCCCAGGAAATGCGTTGCAAGCCCCTTTGGACCATCCAAAAGTGCCGCCAAAGGAAGGCTTTGGGTACAAGTGATCTCCCCAGGGGAGCCTTTATACAGCCCCACATGCAACTGGACCCTCCGGGTTCGCTGTATCTGAGCAAACCTAAACGTAGCCCTAGCCGTCATCGGAGACGAGTGAAAAATCAGGCCCCAGGAAATGCGTTCCGAGGCCTTTTCGCCCATCCAAAAGTGCCCGCAAAGGAAGAGTTTGGGTACAAGAGAACTCCCCAGGGGAGCCTTTACGCAGCCCCACATGCAACTGGACCCAACGGGTTCGCTGTTTCCGAGCATCCCTAAACATAGCCCTAGCCGGCATCGATGACGACTGAAAAATCAGGCCCCAGGAAATGCGTTGCGAGCCCTTTTCGTCCATCCAAAAGTGCCGCCAAAGGAAGGCTTTGGGTACAAGTCAACTCCCCAGGGGAGCCTTTACGCAGCCCCACATGCAACTGGACCCTTCGGGTTCCATTTTTCCGAGCAACCTAAAATATATCCCTAACCAGCATGGGAGAAGACTGAAAACCCGGCCCCAGAAACGCGTTGCAAGCCCCTTTGGACCATCCAAAAGTGTCACCAAAGGAAGGCTTTGGGTACAAGTGAACTCCCCAGGGGAGCCTTTACGCAGCCGCACATGCAACTGGACCCTCCGGGTTCGCTGTTCATGAGCAAACCTAAACGTAGCCCTGGCCGTCATAGGAGACGACTGAAAAATCAGGCCCCAGGAAATGCGTTGCAAGCCCCTTTGGACCATCCAAAAGTGCCCGCAAAGGAAGGCTTTGGGTACAAGTGATCTCCCCAGGGGAGCCTTTACGCAGCCCCACATGCAACTGGACCCTCCGGGTTCGCTGTTCCTGAGCAAACCTAAACGTAGCCCTATCCGTCATCGGAGACGAGTGAAAAATCAGGCCCCAGGAAATGCGTTCCGAGCCCTTTTCGCCCATCCAAAAGTGCCCGCAAAGGAAGACTTTGGGTACAAGTGAACTCTGCAGGGGAGCCTTTATGCAGCCCCACATGCAACTGGACCCTCTGGGTTCGCTGTTTCCGAGCATCCCTAAACATAGTCCTAGACGGCATCGGAGACGAGTGAAAAATCAGGCCCCAGGAAATGCGTTGCAAGCCCTTTTCGCCCATCCAAAAGTGCCCCCAAAGGAAGGCTTTGGGTACAAGTGAACTCCCCAGGGGAGCCTTTACGCAGCCCCACATGCAACTGGACCCTCCGGGTTCGCTGTTTCCCAGCATCCCTAAACATAGCCCTAGCCGGCATCGATGACGACTGAAAAATCAGGCCCCAGGAAATGCATTGCGAGCCCCTTAGGACCATCAAAAAGGGCCCCAAAGGAAGGCTTTGGATACAAGTGAACTCCCCAGGGGAGCCTTTACGCAGCCCCACATGCAACTGGACCCTCCGGGTTCGATTTTTCCGAGCAACCCTAAATATATCACTAGCCGGCATGGGAGAAGACTGAAAACCCGGTCCCCAGAAAACGCGTTGCAAGCCCCTTTGGACCATCCAAAAGTGTCACCAAAGGAAGGCTTTGGGTACAAGTGAACTCCCCAGGGGAGCCTTTACGCAGCCCCACATGCAACTGGACCCTCCGGGTTCGCTGTTTCCGAGCATCCCTAAACATAGCCCTAGCCGGCATCGAAGACGAATGAAAAATCAGGCCCCAGGAAATGCGTTGCGAGCCCTTTTCGCCCATCAAAAAGTGCCCCCAAAGGAAGGCTTTGGGTACAAGTGAACTCCCCAGGGGAGCCTTTACGCAGCCCCACATGCAACTGGACCCAACGGGTTCGCTGTTTCCGAGCATCCCTAAACATAGCCCTAGCCGGCATCGATGATGACTGAAAAATCAGGCCCCAGGAAATGCGTTGCGAGCCCTTTTCGTCCATCCAAAAGTGCCGCCAAAGGAAGGCTTTGGGTACAAGTGAACTCCCCAGGGGAGCCTTTACGCAGCCCCACATGCAACTGGACCCTTCGGGTTCCATTTTTCCGAGCAACCTAAAATATATCCCTAACCAGCATGGGAGAAGACTGAAAACCCGGCCCCAGAAACGCGTTGCAAGCCCCTTTGGACCATCCAAAAGTGTCACCAAAGGAAGGCTTTGGGTACAAGTGAACTCCCCAGGGGAGCCTTTACGCAGCCGCACATGCAACTGGACCCTCCGTGTTCGCTGTTCATGAGCAAACCTAAACGTAGCCCTGGCCGTCATAGGAGACGACTGAAAAATCAGGCCCCAGGAAATGCGTTGCAAGCCCCTTTGGACCATCCAAAAGTGCCCGCAAAGGAAGGCTTTGGGTACAAGTGATCTCCCCAGGGGAGCCTTTACGCAGCCCCACATGCAACTGGACCCTCCGGGTTCGCTGTTCCTGAGCAAACCTAAACGTAGCCCTATCCGTCATCGGAGACGAGTGAAAAATCAGGCCCCAGGAAATGCGTTCCGAGCCCTTTTCGCCCATCCAAAAGTGCCCGCAAAGAAAGACTTTGGGTACAAGTGAACTCTGCAGGGGAGCCTTTATGCAGCCCCACATGAAACTGGACCCTCCGGGTTCGCTGTTTCCGAGCATCCCTAAACATAGTCCTAGACGGCATCGGAGACGAGTGAAAAATCAGGCCCCATGAAATGCGTTGCAAGCCCTTTTCGCCCATCCAAAAGTGCCCCCAAAGGAAGGCTTTGGGTACAAGTGAACTCCCCAGGGGAGCCTTTACGCAGCCCCACATGCAACTGGACCCTCCGGGTTCGCTGTTTCCCAGCATCCCTAAACATAGCCCTAGCCGTCATCGGAGACGACTGAAAAATCAGGCCCCAGGAAATGCGTTTGGAGCCCCTTAGGACCATCCAAAAGTGCCCCCAAAGGAAGGCTTTGGGTACATCTGAACTCCCCAGGGGAGCCTTTACGCAGCCCCACATGCAACTGGACCCTCCGGGTTCGATTTTTCCGAGCAACCCTAAATATATCACTAGCCGGCATGGGAGAAGACTGAAAACCCGGGCCCCAGAAAACGCGTTGCAAGCCCCTTTGGACCATCCAAAAGTGTCACCAAAGGAAGGCTTTGGGTACAAGTGAACTCCCCAAGGGAGCCTTTACGCAGCCCCACATGCAACTGGACCCTCCGGGTTCGCTGTTCCTGAGCAAACCTAAACGTAGCCCTGGCCGTCATAGGAGACGACTGAAAAATCAGGCCCCAGGAAATGCGTTGCGAGCCCCTTAGGACCATCCAAAAGTGCCCCCAAAGGAGGCTTTGGGTACAAGTGATCTCCCCAGGGGAGCCTTTACGCAGCCCCACATGCAACTGGACCCTTCGGGTTCGATTTTTCCGAGCAACCCTAATTATATCCCTAACCGGCATGGGAGAAGACTGAAAACCCGGGCCCCAGAAAACGCGTTGCAAGCCCCTTTGGACCATCCAAAAGTGTCACCAAAGGAAGGCTTTGGGTACAAGTGAAATCCCCAGGGGAGCCTTTACGCAGCCGCACATGCAACTGGACCCTCCGGGTTCGCTGTTCATGAGCAAACCTAAACGTAACCCTAGCCGTCATCGGAGACAACTGAAAAATCAGGCCCCAGGAAATGCGTTGCAAGCCCCTTTGGACCATCCAAAAGTGCCCGCAAAGGAAGGCTTTGGGTACAAGTGATCTCCCCAGGGGAGCCTTTACGCAGCCCCACATGCAACTGGACCCTCCGGGTTCGCTGTTCCTGAGCAAACCTAAACGTAGCCCTAGCCGTCATCGGAGACGACTGAAAAATCAGGCCCCAGGAAATGCGTTCCGAGGCCTTTTCGCCCATCCAAAAGTGCCCCCAAAAGAAGGCTTTGGGTACAAGTGAACTCCCCAGGGGAGCCTTTACGCAGCCCCACATGCAACTGGACCCTCCGGGTTCGCTGTTTCCGAGCATCCCTAAACATAGCCCTAGCCGGCATCAAAGACATGTGAAAAATCAGAACCCAGGAAATGCGTTGCGAGCCCCTTCGGACCATCCAAAAGTGCCGCCAAAGGAAGGCTTTGGGTACAAGTGATCTCCCCAGGGGAGCCTTTACGCAGCCCCCCATGCAACTGGACCCTCCGGGATCGCTGTTCCTAAGCAAACATAAACGTAGCTCTAGCCGTAGTCGGAGACGACTGAAAAATCAGGCCCCAGGAAATGCATTGCGAGCCCCTTAGGACCATCAAAAAGTGCCCCCAAAGGAAGGCTTTGGATACAAGTGAACTCCCCAGGGGAGCCTTTACGCAGCCCCACATGCAACTGGACCCTCCGGGTTCGCTGTTTCCGAGCATCCCTAAACATAGCCCTAGCCGGCATCGATGACGACTGAAAAATCAGGCCCCAGGAAATGCGTTGCGAGCCCTTTTCGCCCATCCAAAAGTGCCCCCAAAGGAAGGCTTTGGGTACATCTGAACTCCCCAGGGGAGCCTTTACGCAGCCCCACATGCAACTGGACCCTCCGGGTTCGATTTTTCCGAGCAACCCTAAATATATCACTAGCCGGCATGGGAGAAGACTGAAAACCCGGTCCCCAGAAAACGCGTTGCAAGCCCCTTTGGACCATCCAAAAGTGTCACCAAAGGAAGGCTTTGGGTACAAGTGAACTCCCCAGGGGAGCCTTTACGCAGCCCCACATGCAACTGGACCCTCCGGGTTCGCTGTTCATGAGCAAACCTAAACGTAGCCCTGGCCGTCATAGGAGACGACTGAAAAATCAGGCCCCAGGAAATGCGTTGCAAGCCCCTTTGGACCATCCAAAAGTGCCCGCAAAGGAAGGCTTTGGGTACAAGTGATCTCCCCAGGGGAGCCTTTACGCAGCCCCACATGCAACTGGACCCTCCGGGTTCGCTGTTCCTGAGCAAACCTAAACGTAGCTCTAGCCGTAGTCGGAGACGACTGAAAAATCAGGCCCCAGGAAATGCGTTCCGAGGCCTTATCGCCCATCCAAAAGTGCCCGCAAAGGAAGACTTTGGGTACAAGAGAACTCCCCAGGGGAGCCTTTACGCAGCCCCACATGCAACTGGACCCTCCGGGTTCGCTGTTTCCGAGCATCCCTAAACATAGTCCTAGACGGCATAGGAGACGAGTGAAAAATCAGGCCCCAGGAAATGCGTTGCGAGCCCTTTTTGCCCATCCAAAATTGCCCCCAAAGGAAGGCTTTGGGTACAAGTGAACTCCCCAGGGGAGCCTTTACGCAGCCCCACATGCAACTGGACCCTCCGGGTTCGCTGTTTCCGAGCATCCCTAAACATAGCCCTAGCCGGCATCGATGACGACTGAAAAATCAGGCCCCAGGAAATGCGTTGCGAGCCCTTTTCGCCCATCCAAAAGTGCCCCCAAAGGAAGGCTTTGGGTACATCTGAACTCCCCAGGGGAGCCTTTACGCAGCCCCACATGCAACTGGACCCTCCGGGTTCGCTGTTCATGAGCAAACCTAAACGTAGCCCTAGCCGTCATCGGAGAGAACTGAAAAATCAGGCCCCAGGAAATGCGTTGCAAGCCCCTTTGGACCATCCAAAAGTGCCGCCAAAGGAAGGCTTTGGGTACAAGTGATCTCCCCAGGGGAGCCTTTATACAGCCCCACATGCAACTGGACCCTCCGGGTTCGCTGTTCCTGAGCAAACCTAAACGTAGCCCTAGCCGTCATCGGAGACGAGTGAAAAATCAGGCCCCAGGAAATGCGTTCCGAGGCCTTTTCGCCCATCCAAAAGTGCCCGCAAAGGAAGAGTTTGGGTACAAGAGAACTCCCCAGGGGAGCCTTTACACAGCCCCACATGCAACTGGACCCTCTGGGTTCGCTGTTTCCGAGCATCCCTAAACATAGTCCTAGACGGCATCCGAGACGAGTGAAAAATCAGGCCCCAGGAAATGCGTTGCAAGCCCTTTTTGCCCATCCAAAAGTGCCCCCAAAGGAAGGCTTTGGGTACAAGTGAACTCCCCAGGGGAGCCTTTACGCAGCCCCACATGCAACTGGACCCTCCGGGTTCGCTGTTTCCGAGCATCCCTAAACATAGCCCTAGCCGGCATGGGAGAAGACTGAAAACCCGGTCCCCAGAAAACGCGTTCAAGCCTCTTTGGACCATCCAAACGTGTCACCAAAGGAAGGCTTTGGGTACAAGTGAACTCCCCAGGGGAGCCTTTACGCAGCCCCACATGCAACTGGACCCTCCGGGTTCGCTGTTCCTGAGCAAACCTAAACGTAGCCCTAGCCGTCATCGGAGACGACTGAAAAATCAGGCCCCAGGAAATGCGTTCTGAGGCCTTTTCGCCCATCCAAATGTGCCCTCAAAGGAAGACCTTGGGTACAAGAGAACTCCCCAGGGGAGCCTTTACGCAGCCCCACATGCAACTGGACCCTCCGGGTTCGCTGTTTCCAAGCATCCCTAAACATAGCTCTATCCGGCATCGATGACGACTGAAAAATCAGGCCCCAGGAAATGCGTTACGAGACCTTTTCGCCCATCCAAAAGTGCCCCCAAAGGAAGGCTTTGGGTACAAGTGAACTCCCCAGGGGAGCCTTTACGCAGCCCCACATGCAACTGGACCCTCCGGGTTCGCTGTTCCTGAGCAAACCTAAACGTAGCCTTAGCCGTCATCGGAGACGAGTAAAAAATCAGGCCCCAGGAAATGCGTTGCGAGCCCCTTCGGACCATCCAAAAGTGCCCCCAAAGGAAGGCTTTGGGTACATCTGAAGTTCCCTGGGGAGCCTTTACGCAGCCCCACATGCAACTGGACCCTTCAGGTTCGATTTTTCCGAGCAACCCTAATTATATCCCTAACCGGCATGGGAGAAGACTGAAAACCCGGGCCCCAGAAAACGCGTTGCAAGCCCCTTTGGACCATCCAAAAGTGTCACCAAAGGAAGGCTTTGGGTACAAGAGAACTCCCCAGGGGAGCCTTTACGCAGCCGCACATGCAACTGGACCCACCGGCTTTGCTGTTCATGAGCAAAACTAAACGTAGCCCTAGCCGTCATCGGAGACGACTGAAAAATCAGGCCCCAGGCAATGAGTTGCAAGCCCCTTTGGACCATCCAAAAGTGCCCGCAAAGGAAGGCTTTGGGTACAAGTGATCTCCCAAGGGGAGCCTTTACGCAGCCCCACATGCAACTGGACCCTCCGGGTTCGCTGTTCCTGAGCAAACCTAAACGTAGCCGTAGCCGTCATCGGAGACGACTGAAAAATCAGGCCCCAGGAAATGCGTTGCAAGCCCCTTTGGACCATCCAAAAGTGCCCCCAAAGAAAGGCTTTGGGTACAAGTGAACTCCCCAGGGGAGCCTTTACGCAGCCCCACATGCAACTGGACACTTCGGGTTCGCTGTTTCCGAGCATCCCTAAACATAGCCCTAGCCGGCATTGATGACGACTGAAAAATCAGGCCCCAGGAAATGTGTTCCGAGGCCTTTTCGTCCATCCAAAAGTGCCCCCAAAGGAAGGCTTTGGGTACAAGTGAACTCCCCAGGGGAGCCTTTACGCAGCCCCACATGCAACTGGACCCTCCGGGTTCGCTGTTCCTCAGCAAACCTTAAAGTAGCCCTAGCCGTCATCGGAGACGACTGAAAAATCAGGCCCCAGGAAACGCGTTCCGAGGCCTTTTCGCCCATCCAAAAATGCCCCCAAAGGAAGGCTTTGGGTACAAGTGAACTCACCAGGGGAGCCTTTACGCAGCCCCACATGCAACTGGAACCTCCGAGTTCGCTGTTTCCGAGCATCCCTAAACATAGCCCTAGCCGGCATCGAAGACGACTGAAAAATCAGGCCCCAGGAACTGTGTTGCGAGCCCTTTTCGCCCATCCAAAAGTGCCCCCAAAGGAAGGCTTTGGGTACAAGTGAACTCCCCAGGGGAGCCTTTACGCAGCCCCACATGCAACTGGACCCTCCGGGTTCGCTGTTTCCGAGCATCCCTAAACATAGCCCTAGCCGGCATCGAAGACGAGTGAAAAATCAGGCCCCAGGAAAGGCGTTGCAAGCCCCTTTGGACCATCCAAAAGTCTCCAAAGGAAGGCTTTGGGTACAAGAGAACTCCCCAGGGGAGCCTTTACGCAGCCCCACATGCAACTGGACCCTTCGGGTTCGATTTTTCCGAGCAACCCTAAATATATCACTAGCCGGCATCGGAGACGACTGAAAAATCAGGCCCCAGGAAATGCGTTGCGAGCCCTTTTCGCCCATGCAAAAGTGCCCCCAAAGGAAGGCTTTGGGTACAAGTGATCTCACCAGGGGAGCCTTTACACAGCCCCACATGCAACTGGACCCTCCGGGTTCGCTGTTCCTTAGCAAACCTAAACGTAGCCCTGGCCGTCATCGAAGACGAGTGAAAAATCAGGCCTCAGGAAATGCGTTCCGAGGCCTTTTCGCCCATCCAAAAGTGTCACCAAAGGAAGGCTTTGGGTACAAGAGATCTCCCCAGGGGAGCCTTTACGCAGCCCCACATGCAACTGGACCCTCCGGGTTCGCTGTGTCTTAGCAAACCTAAACGTAGCCCTGGCCGTCATCGGAGACGAGTGAAAAATCAGGCCCCAGGAAATGCGTTCCGAGGCCTTTTCGCACATCCAACTGTGCCCCCAAAGGAAGGCTTTGGGTACAAGAGAACTCCCCAGGGGAGCCTTTACGCAGCCCCACATGCAACTGGACCCTCCGGGTTCGCTGTTCATGAGCAAACCTAAACGTACCCCTAGCCGTCATCGGAGACGACTGAAAAATCAGGCCCCAGGAAATGCGTTCCGAGGCCTTTTCGCCCATCCAAAAGTGCCCGCAAAGGAAGACTTTGGGTACAAGTGAACTCCCCAGGGGAGCCTTTACGCAGCCCCACATGCAACTGGACCCTCCGGGTTCGCTGTTTCCGAGCATCCCTAAACATAGTCCTAGACGGCATCGGAGACGACTGAAAAATCAGGCCCCAGGAAATGCGTTCCGAGGCCTTTTTGCCCATCCAAAAGTGCCCCCAAAGGAAGGCTTTGGGTACAAGTGAACTCCCCAGGGGAGCCTTTACGCAGCCCCACATGCAACTGGACCCTCCGGGTTCGCTGTTTCCGAGCATCCCTAAACATAGCCCTAGCCGGCATCGATGACGACTGAAAAATCAGGCCCCAGGAAATGCGTTGCGAGCCCCTTCGGACCAACCAAAAGTGCCCCCAAAGGAAGGCTTTGGATACAAGTGAACTCCCCAGGGGAGCCTTTACGCAGCCCCACATGAAACTGGACCCTCCGGGTTCGCTGTTCCTGAGCAAACCTAAACGTAGCCCTAGCCGTCATCGGAGACGAGTAAAAAATCAGGCCCCAGGAAATGCGTTGCGAGCCCCTTTGGACCATCCAAAAGTGCCTCCAAAGGAAGACTTTGGGTACAAGTGAACTCCCCAGGGGAGCCTTTACGCAGCCCCACATGCAACTGGACCCTCCGGGTTCGATTTTTCCGAGCAACCCTAAATATATCACTAGCCGGCATGGGAGAAGACTGAAAACCCGGGCCCCAGAAAACGCGTTGCAAGACCCTTTGGACCATCCAAAAGTGTCACCAAAGGAAGGCTTTGGGTACAAGTGAACTCCCCAGGGGAGCCTTTACGCAGCCCCACATGCAACTGGACCCTCCGGGTTCGCTGTTCATGAGCAAACCTAAACGTAGCCCTAGCCGTCATCAGAGACGACTGAAAAATCAGGCCCCAGGAAATGCGTTGCAAGCCCCTTTGGACCATCCAAAAGTGCCCGCAAAGGAAGGCTTTGGGTACAAGTGATCTCCCCAGGGGAGCCTTTACACAGCCCCACATGCAACTGGACCCTCCGGGTTCGCTGTTCCTGAGCAAACCTAAACGTAGCCCTAGCCGTCATCAGAGACGACTGAAAAATCAGGCCCCAGGAAATGCGTTGCAAGCCCTTTTCGCCCATCCAAAAGTGCCCCCAAAGGAAGGCTTTAGGTACAAGTGATCTCCCCAGGGGAGCCTTAACACAGCCCCATATGCAACTGGACCCTCCGGGTTCGCTGTTCCTGAGCAAACCTAAACGTATCCCTGGCCGTCTTCGGAGACGAGTGAAAAATCAGACCTCAGGAAATGCGTTCCGAGGCCTTTTCGCCCATCCAAATGTGCCCCCAAAGGAAGGCTTTGGGTACAAGTGAACTCCCCAGGGGAGCCTTTACGCAGCCCCACATGCAACTGGACCCTCCGGGTTCCCTGTTTCCGAGCATCCCTAAACATAACCCTAGCCGGCATCGATGACGACTGAAAAATCAGGCCCCAGGAAATGCGTTGCGAGCCCCTTCGGACCATCCAAAAGTGCCCCCAAAGGAAGGCTTTGGATACAAGTGAACTCCCCAGGGGAGCCTTTACACAGCCCCACATGCAACTGGACCCTCCGGGTTCGATTTTTCCTAGCAACCCTAAATATATCACTAGCCGGCATGGGAGAAGACTGAAAACCCGGGCCCCAGAAAACGCGTTGCGAGCCCCTTTGGACCATCCAAAAGTGCCTCCAAAGGAAGACTTTGGGTACAAGTGAACTCCCCAGGGGAGCCTTTACGCAGCCCCACATGCAACTGGACCCTCCGGGTTCGATTTTTCCTAGCAACCCTAAATATATCCCTAGCCGGCATGGGAGAAGACTGAAAACCCGGGCCCCAGAAAACGCGTTTCAAGCCCCTTTGGACCATCCAAAAGTGTCACCAAAGGAAGGCTTTGGGTACAAGTGAACTCCCCAGGGGAGCCTTTACGAAGCCCCACATGCAACTGGACCCTCCGGGTTCGCTGTTACTGACCAAACATAAACGTAGCCCTAGCCAGCATAGGAGACGACTGAAAAATCAGGCCCCAGGAAATGCGTTGCGAGCCCCTTCGGACCATCCAAAAGTGCCCCCAAAGGAAGGCTTTGGGTACATCTGAAGTTCCCAGGGGAGCCTTTACGCAGCCCCACATGCAACTGGACCCTTCGGGTTCGATTTTTCCGAGCAACCCTAATTATATCCCTAACCGGCATGGGAGAAGACTGAAAACCCGGGCCCCAGAAAACGCGTTGCAAGCCCCTTTAGACCATCCAAAAGTGTCACCAAAGGAAGGCTTTGGGAACAAGAGAACTCCCCAGGGGAGCCTTTACGCAGCCGCACATGCAACTGGACCCTCCGGGTTCGCTGTTCATGAGCAAACCTAAACGTAGCCCTAGCCAGCATCGGAGACGACTGAAAAATCAGGCCCCAGGAAATGCGTTGCAAGCCCCTTTGGACCATCCAAAAGTGCCCGCAAAGGAAGGCTTTGGGTACAAGTGATCTCCCCAGGGGAGCCTTTACGCAGCCCCACATGCAACTGGACCCTCCGGGTTCGCTGTTCCTGAGCAAACCTGAACGTAGCCCTAGCCGTCATCGGAGACGAGTGAAAAATCAGGCCCCAGGAAATGCGTTGCAAGCCCCTTTGGACCATCCAAAAGTGCCCCCAAAGAAAGGCTTTGGGTACAAGTGAACTCCCCAGGGGAGCCTTTACGCAGCCCCACATGCAACTGGACACTTCGGGTTCGCTGTTTCCGAGCATCCCTAAACATAGCCCTAGCCGGCATTGATGACGACTGAAAAATCAGGCCCCAGGAAATGTGTTCCGAGGCCTTTTCGTCCATCCAAAAGTGCCCCCAAAGGAAGGCTTTGGGTACAAGTGAACTCCCCAGGGGAGCCTTTACGCAGCCCCACATGCAACTGGACCCTCCGGGTTCGCTGTTTCCGAGCATCCCTAAACATAGCCCTAGCCGTCATCGGAGACGACTGAAAAATCAGGCCCCAGGAAATGCGTTGCGAGCCCCTTCGGACCAACCAAAAGTGCCCCCAAAGGAAGGCTTTGGATACAAGTGAAGTCCCCAGGGGAGCCTTTACGCAGCCCCACATGCAACTGGACCCTCCGGGTTCGCTGTTTCCGAGCATCCCTAAACATAGCCCTAGCCGGCATCGAAGACAAGTGAAAAATCAGGCCCCAGGAAATGCGTTCCGAGGCCTTTTCGCCCATCCAAAAGTGCCCCCAAAGGAAGGCTTTGGATACAAGTGAACTCCCCAGGGGAGCCTTTACGCAGCCCCACATGCAACTGGACCCTCCGGGTTCGCTGTTTCCAAGCATCCCTAAACATAGCTCTAGCCGGCATCGATGACGAGTGAAAAAGAAGGCCCCAGGAAATGCATTACAAGACCTTTTCGCCCATCCAAAAGTGCCCCCAAAGGAAGGCTTTGGGTACAAGTGAACTCCCCAGGGGAGCCTTTACGCAGCCCCACATGAAACTGGACCCTCCGGGTTCGCTGTTCATGAGCAAACCTAAACGTAGCCCTAGCCGTCATCGGAGACGAGTAAAAAATCAGGCCCCAGGAAATGCGTTCCGAGGCCTTTTCGCCCATCCAAAAGTGCCCGCAAAGGAAGACTTTGGGTACAAGAGAACTCCCCAGGGGAGCCTTTACGCAGCCCCACATGAAACTGGACCCTCCGGGTTCGCTGTTCCTGAGCAAACCTAAACGTAGCTCTAGCCGTAGTCGGAGACGACTGAAAAATCAGGCCCCAGGAAATGCGTTCCGAGGCCTTTTCGCCCATCCAAAAGTGCCCGCAAAGGAAGGCTTTGGGTACAAGTGAACTCCCCAGGGGAGCCTTTACGCAGCCCCACATGCAACTGGACCCTCCGGGTTCGCTGTTTCCGAGCATCCCTAAACATAGTCCTAGACGGCATCGGAGACGAGTGAAAAATCAGGCCCCAGGAAATGCGTTGCGGGCCCTTTTCGCCCATCCAAAAGTGCCCCCAAAGGAAGGCTTTGGGTACAAGTGAACTCCCCAGGGGAGCCTTTACGCAGCCCCACATGCAACTGGACCCTCCGGGTTCGCTGTTTCCGAGCATCCCTAAACATAGCCCTAGCCGGCATCGATGACGACTGAAAAATCAGGCCCCAGGAAATGCGTTGCAAGCCCTTTTCGCCCATCCAAAAGTGCCCCCAAAGGAAGGCTTTGGGTACATCTGAAGTTCCCAGGGGAGCCTTTACGCAGCCCCACATGCAACTGGACCCTTCGGGTTCGATTTTTCCGAGCAACCCTAATTATATCCCTAACCGGCATGGGAGAAGACTGAAAACCCGGGCCCCAGAAAACGCGTTTCAAGCCCCTTTGGACCATCCAAAAGTGTCACCAAAGGAAGGCTTTGGGTACAAGTGAACTCCCCAGGGGAGCCTTTACGAAGCCCCACATGCAACTGGACCCTCCGGGTTCTCTGTTACTGACCAAACATAAACGTAGCCCTAGCCAGCATAGGAGACGACTGAAAAATCAGGCCCCAGGAAATGCGTTGCGAGCCCCTTCGGACCATCCAAAAGTGCCCCCAAAGGAAGGCTTTGGGTACATCTGAAGTTCCCAGGGGAGCCTTTACGCAGCCCCACATGCAACTGGACCCTTCGGGTTCGATTTTTCCGAGCAACCCTAATTATATCCCTAACCGGCATGGGAGAAGACTGAAAACCCGGGCCCCAGAAAACGCGTTGCAAGCCCCTTTAGACCATCCAAAAGTGTCACCAAAGGAAGGCTTTGGGAACAAGAGAACTCCCCAGGGGAGCCTTTACGCAGCCGCACATGCAACTGGACCCACCGGGTTCGCTGTTCATGAGCAAACCTAAACGTAGCCCTAGCCAGCATCGGAGACGACTGAAAAATCAGGCCCCAGGAAATGCGTTGCAAGCCCCTTTGGACCATCCAAAAGTGCCCGCAAAGGAAGGCTTTGGGTACAAGTGATCTCCCCAGGGGAGCCTTTACGCAGCCCCACATGCAACTGGACCCTCCGGGTTCGCTGTTCCTGAGCAAACCTGAACGTAGCCCTAGCCGTCATCGGAGACGAGTGAAAAATCAGGCCCCAGGAAATGCGTTGCAAGCCCCTTTGGACCATCCAAAAGTGCCCCCAAAGAAAGGCTTTGGGTACAAGTGAACTCCCCAGGGGAGCCTTTACGCAGCCCCACATGCAACTGGACACTTCGGGTTCGCTGTTTCCGAGCATCCCTAAACATAGCCCTAGCCGGCATTGATGACGACTGAAAAATCAGGCCCCAGGAAATGTGTTCCGAGGCCTTTTCGTCCATCCAAAAGTGCCCCCAAAGGAAGGCTTTGGGTACAAGTGAACTCCCCAGGGGAGCCTTTACGCAGCCCCACATGCAACTGGACCCTCCGGGTTCGCTGTTTCCGAGCATCCCTAAACATAGCCCTAGCCGTCATCGGAGACGACTGAAAAATCAGGCCCCAGGAAATGCGTTGCGAGCCCCTTCGGACCAACCAAAAGTGCCCCCAAAGGAAGGCTTTGGATACAAGTGAAGTCCCCAGGGGAGCCTTTACGCAGCCCCACATGCAACTGGACCCTCCGGGTTCGCTGTTTCCGAGCATCCCTAAACATAGCCCTAGCCGGCATCGAAGACAAGTGAAAAATCAGGCCCCAGGAAATGCGTTCCGAGGCCTTTTCGCCCATCCAAAAGTGCCCCCAAAGGAAGGCTTTGGATACAAGTGAACTCCCCAGGGGAGCCTTTACGCAGCCCCACATGCAACTGGACCCTCCGGGTTCGCTGTTTCCAAGCATCCCTAAACATAGCTCTAGCCGGCATCGATGACGAGTGAAAAAGAAGGCCCCAGGAAATGCATTACAAGACCTTTTCGCCCATCCAAAAGTGCCCCCAAAGGAAGGCTTTGGGTACAAGTGAACTCCCCAGGGGAGCCTTTACGCAGCCCCACATGAAACTGGACCCTCCGGGTTCGCTGTTCATGAGCAAACCTAAACGTAGCCCTAGCCGTCATCGGAGACGAGTAAAAAATCAGGCCCCAGGAAATGCGTTCCGAGGCCTTTTCGCCCATCCAAAAGTGCCCCCAAAGGAAGACTTTGGGTACAAGAGAACTCCCCAGGGGAGCCTTTACGCAGCCCCACATGAAACTGGACCCTCCGGGTTCGCTGTTCCTGAGCAAACCTAAACGTAGCTCTAGCCGTAGTCGGAGACGACTGAAAAATCAGGCCCCAGGAAATGCGTTCCGAGGCCTTTTCGCCCATCCAAAAGTGCCCGCAAAGGAAGGCTTTGGGTACAAGTGAACTCCCCAGGGGAGCCTTTACGCAGCCCCACATGCAACTGGACCCTCCGGGTTCGCTGTTTCCGAGCATCCCTAAACATAGTCCTAGACGGCATCGGAGACGAGTGAAAAATCAGGCCCCAGGAAATGCGTTGCGGGCCCTTTTCGCCCATCCAAAAGTGCCCCCAAAGGAAGGCTTTGGGTACAAGTGAACTCCCCAGGGGAGCCTTTACGCAGCCCCACATGCAACTGGACCCTCCGGGTTCGCTGTTTCCGAGCATCCCTAAACATAGCCCTAGCCGGCATCGATGACGACTGAAAAATCAGGCCCCAGGAAATGCGTTGCAAGCCCTTTTCGCCCATCCAAAAGTGCCCCCAAAGGAAGGCTTTGGGTACATCTGAACTCCCCAGGGGAGCCTTTACGCAGCCCCACATGAAACTGGACCCTCCGGGTTCGCTGTTCATGAGCAAACCTAAACGTAGCCCTAGCCGTCATCGGAGACGACTGAAAAATCAGGCCCCAGGAAATGCGTTGCAAGCCCCTTTGGACCATCCAAAAGTGCCGCCAAAGGAAGGCTTTGGGTACATCTGAACTCCCCAGGGGAGCCTTTATACAGCCGCACATGCAACTGGACCCTCCGGGTTCGCTCTTCATGAGCAAACCTAAACGTAGCCCTAGCCGTCATCGATGACGACTGAAAAATCAGGCCCCAGGAAATGCGTTGCAAGCCCTTTTCGCCCATCCAAAAGTGCCCCCAAAGGAAGGCTTTGGGTACATCTGAACTCCCCAGGGGAGCCTTTATACAGCCGCACATGCAACTGGACCCTCCGGGTTCGCTGTTCATGAGCAAACCTAAACGTAGCCCTAGCCGTCATCGGAGACGACTGAAAAATCAGGCCCCAGGAAATGTGTTGCAAGCCCCTTTGGACCATCCAAAAGTGCCGCCAAAGGAAGGCTTTGGGTACATCTGAACTCCCCAGGGGAGCCTTTATACAGCCCCACATGCAACTGGACCCTCCGGGTTCGCTGTTCATGAGCAAACCTAAACGTAGCCCTAGCCGTCATCGATGACGACTGAAAAATCAGGCCCCAGGAAATGCGTTGCAAGCCCTTTTCGCCCATCCAAAAGTGCCCCCAAAGGAAGGCTTTGGGTACATCTGAACTCCCCAGGGGAGCCTTTATACAGCCGCACATGCAACTGGACCCTCCGGGTTCGCTGTTCCTGAGCAAACCTAAACGTAGCCCTAGCCGTCATCGGAGACGAGTGAAAAATCAGGTCCCAGGAAATGCGTTCCGAGGCCTTTTCGCCCATCCAAAAGTGCCCCCAAAGGAAGGCTTTGGGTACAAGTGAACTCCCCAGGGGAGCCTTTACGCAGCCCCACATGCAACTGGACCCTCCGGGTTCGCTGTTTCCGAGCATCCCTAAACATAGTCCTAGACGGCATCCGAGACGAGTGAAAAATCAGGCCCCAGGAAATGCGTTGCAAGCCCTTTTTGCCCATCCAAAAGTGCCCCCAAAGGAAGGCTTTGGGTACAAGTGAACTCCCCAGGGGAGCCTTTACGCAGCCCCACATGCAACTGGACCCTCCGGGTTCGCTGTTTCCGAGCATCCCTTAACATAGCCCTAGCCGTCATCGGAGACGACTGAAAAATCAGGCCCCAGGAAATGCGTTTGGAGCCCCTTAGGACCATCCAAAAGTGCCTCCAAAGGAAGGCTTTGGATACAAGTGAACTCCCCAGGGGAGCCTTTACGCAGCCCCACATGCAACTGGACCCTACGGGTTCGATTTTTCCGAGCAACCCTAAATATATCACTAGCCGGCATGGGAGAAGACTGAAAACCCGGGCCCCAGAAAACGCGTTGCAAGCCCCTTTAGACCATCCGAAATTGTCACCAAAGGAAGGCTTTGGGTACATCTGAACTCTCCAGGGGAGCCTTTACGCAGCCCCACATGCAACTGGACCCTCCGGGTTCGCTGTTCCTGAGCAAACCTAAACATAGCCCCAGCCGTCGTCGGAGACGACTGAAAAATCAGGCCCCAGGAAATGCGTTGCAAGCCCCTTTGGACCATCCAAAAGTGCCCGCAAAGGAAGGCTTTGGGTACAAGTGATCTCCCCAGGGGAGCCTTTATACAGCCCCACATGCAACTGGACCCTCCGGGTTCGCTGTTCATGAGCAAACCTAAACGTAGCCCTAGCCGTCATCGGAGACGAGTGAAAAATCAGGCCCCAGGAAATGCGTTCTGAGGCCTTTTCGCCCATCCAAATGTGCCCCCAAAGGAAGACTTTGGGTACAAGAGAACTCCCCAGGGGAGCCTTTACGCAGCCCCACATGCAACTGGACCCTCCGGGTTCGCTGTTCATGAGCAAACCTAAACGTAGCCCTAGCCGTCATCGGAGACGACTGAAAAATCAGGCCCCAGGAAATGCGTTGCAAGCCCCTTTGGACCATCCAAAAGTGCCGCCAAAGGAAGGCTTTGGGTACATCTGAACTCCCCAGGGGAGCCTTTATACAGCCGCACATGCAACTGGACCCTCCGGGTTCGCTCTTCATGAGCAAACCTAAACGTAGCCCTAGCCGTCATCGATGACGACTGAAAAATCAGGCCCCAGGAAATGCGTTGCAAGCCCTTTTCGCCCATCCAAAAGTGCCCCCAAAGGAAGGCTTTGGGTACATCTGAACTCCCCAGGGGAGCCTTTATACAGCCGCACATGCAACTGGACCCTCCGGGTTCGCTGTTCATGAGCAAACCTAAACGTAGCCCTAGCCGTCATCGGAGACGACTGAAAAATCAGGCCCCAGGAAATGTGTTGCAAGCCCCTTTGGACCATCCAAAAGTGCCGCCAAAGGAAGGCTTTGGGTACATCTGAACTCCCCAGGGGAGCCTTTATACAGCCCCACATGCAACTGGACCCTCCGGGTTCGCTGTTCATGAGCAAACCTAAACGTAGCCCTAGCCGTCATCGATGACGACTGAAAAATCAGGCCCCAGGAAATGCGTTGCAAGCCCTTTTCGCCCATCCAAAAGTGCCCCCAAAGGAAGGCTTTGGGTACATCTGAACTCCCCAGGGGAGCCTTTATACAGCCGCACATGCAACTGGACCCTCCGGGTTCGCTGTTCCTGAGCAAACCTAAACGTAGCCCTAGCCGTCATCG
This sequence comes from Anas acuta, assembly GCF_963932015.1. Lineage (NCBI taxonomy): Eukaryota > Metazoa > Chordata > Aves > Anseriformes > Anatidae > Anas > Anas acuta. The sequence goes on along the minus strand of NW_027076164.1, from coordinate 3,601 downwards.
GAGACGAGTGAAAAATCAGGTCCCAGGAAATGCGTTCCGAGGCCTTTTCGCCCATCCAAAAGTGCCCCCAAAGGAAGGCTTTGGGTACAAGTGAACTCCCCAGGGGAGCCTTTACGCAGCCCCACATGCAACTGGACCCTCCGGGTTCGCTGTTTCCGAGCATCCCTAAACATAGTCCTAGACGGCATCCGAGACGAGTGAAAAATCAGGCCCCAGGAAATGCGTTGCAAGCCCTTTTTGCCCATCCAAAAGTGCCCCCAAAGGAAGGCTTTGGGTACAAGTGAACTCCCCAGGGGAGCCTTTACGCAGCCCCACATGCAACTGGACCCTCCGGGTTCGCTGTTTCCGAGCATCCCTTAACATAGCCCTAGCCGTCATCGGAGACGACTGAAAAATCAGGCCCCAGGAAATGCGTTTGGAGCCCCTTAGGACCATCCAAAAGTGCCTCCAAAGGAAGGCTTTGGATACAAGTGAACTCCCCAGGGGAGCCTTTACGCAGCCCCACATGCAACTGGACCCAACGGGTTCGATTTTTCCGAGCAACCCTAAATATATCACTAGCCGGCATGGGAGAAGACTGAAAACCCGGGCCCCAGAAAACGCGTTGCAAGCCCCTTTAGACCATCCGAAATTGTCACCAAAGGAAGGCTTTGGGTACATCTGAACTCTCCAGAGGAGCCTTTACGCAGCCCCACATGCAACTGGACCCTCTGGGTTCGCTGTTCCTGAGCAAACCTAAACATAGCCCCAGCCGTCGTCGGAGACGACTGAAAAATCAGGCCCCAGGAAATGCGTTGCAAGCCCCTTTGGACCATCCAAAAGTGCCCGCAAAGGAAGGCTTTGGGTACAAGTGATCTCCCCAGGGGAGCCTTTATACAGCCCCACATGCAACTGGACCCTCCGGGTTCGCTGTTCATGAGCAAACCTAAAAGTAGCCCTAGCCGTCATCGGAGACGAGTGAAAAATCAGGCCCCAGGAAATGCGTTCTGAGGCCTTTTCGCCCATCCAAATGTGCCCCCAAAGGAAGACTTTGGGTACAAGAGAACTCCCCAGGGGAGCCTTTACGCAGCCCCACATGCAACTGGACCCTCCGGGTTCGCTGTTTCCGAGCATCCCTAAACATAGCCCTAGCCGGCATCGAAGACAAGTGAAAAATCAGGACCCAGGAAATGCGTTGTGAGCCCCTTCGGACCATCCAAAAGTGCCGCCAAAGGAAGGCTTTGGGTACAAGTGATCTCCCCAGGGGAGCCTTTACGCAGCCCCACATGCAACTGGACCCTCCGGGTTCGCTGTTCCTGAGCAAACCTAAACGTAACCCTATCCGTCATCGGAGACGACTGAAAAATCAGGCCCCAGGAAATGCGTTCCGAGGCCTTTTCACCCATCCAAAAGTGCCCGCAAAGGAAGACTTTGGGTACAAGAGAACTCCCCAGGGGAGCCTTTACGCAGCCCCACATGCAACTGGACCCTCCGGGTTCGCTGTTTCCGAGCATCCCTAAACATAGTCCTAGACGGCATCCGAGACGAGTGAAAAATCAGGCCCCAGGAAATGCGTTGCGAGCCCTTTTTGCCCATCTAAAAGTGCCCCCAAAGGAAGGCTTTGGGTACAAGTGAACTCCCCAGGGGAGCCTTTACGCAGCCCCACATGCAACTGGACCCTCCGGGTTCGCTGTTTCCGAGCATCCCTAAACATAGCCCTAGCCGTCATCGGAGACGACTGAAAAATCCGGCCCCAGGAAATGCGTTGCGAGCCCTTTTCGCCCATCCAAAAGTGCCCCCAAAGGAAGGCTTTGGGTACAAGTGAACTCCCCAGGGGAGCCTTTACGCAGCCCCACATGCAACTGGACCCTTCGGGTTCGATTTTTCCGAGCAACCCTAAATATATCACGAGCGGGCATGGGAGAAGTCTGAAAACCCGGTCCCCAGAAAACGCGTTGCAAGCCCCTTTGGACCATCCAAAAGTGTCACCAAAGGAAGGCTTTGGGTACAAGTGAACTCCCCAGGGGAGCCTTTACGCAGCCCCACATGCAACTGGACCCTCCGGGTTCGCTGTTCATGAGCAAACCTAAACGTAGCCCTGGCCGTCATAGGAGACGACTGAAAAATCAGGCCCCAGGAAATGCGTTGCGAGCCCCTTAGGACCATCCAAAAGTGCCCCCAAAGGAAGGCTTTGGGTACAAGTGAACTCCCCAGGGGAGCCTTTACGCAGCCCCACATGCAACTGGACCCTTCGGGTTCGATTTTTCCGAGCAACCCTATTTATATCCCTAACCGGCATGGGAGAAGACTGAAAACCCGGGCCCCAGAAAACGCGTTGCAAGCCCCTTTGGACCATCCAAAAGTGTCACCAAAGGAAGGCTTTGGGTACAAGTGAACTCCCCAGGGGAGCCTTTACGCAGCCGCACATGCAACTGGACCCTCCGGGTTCGCTGTTCATGAGCAAACCTAAACGTAGCCCTAGCCGTCATCGGAGACGACTGAAAAATCAGGCCCCAGGAAATGCGTTGCAAGCCCCTTTGGACCATCCAAAAGTGCCCGCAAAGGAAGGCTTTGGGTACAAGTGATCTCCCCAGGGGAGCCTTTACGCAGCCCCACATGCAACTGGACCCTCCGGGTTCGCTGTTCCTGAGCAAACCTAAACGTAGCCCTATCCGTCATCGGAGACGAGTGAAAAATCAGGCCCCAGGAAATGCGTTGCGAGCCCTTTTCGCCCATCCAAAAGTGCCCCCAAAAGAAGGCTTTGGGTACAAGTGAACTCTGCAGGGGAGCCTTTATGCAGCCCCACATGCAACTGGACCCTCCGGGTTCGCTGTTTCCGAGCATCCCTAAACATAGCCCTAGCCGGCATCAAAGACAAGTGAAAAATCAGGACCCAGGAAATGCGTTGCGAGCCCCTTCGGACCATCCAAAAGTGCCCCCAAAGGAAGGCATTGGGTACAAGTGATCTCCCCAGGGGAGCCTTTACGCAGCCCCCCATGCAACTGGACCCTCCGGGATCGCTGTTCCTAAGCAAACCTAAATGTAGCTCTAGCCGTAGTCGGAGACGACTGAAAAATCAGGCCCCAGGAAATGCGTTCCGAGGCCTTTTCGCCCATCCAAAAGTGCCCGCAAAGGAAGACTTTGGGTACAAGAGAACTCCCCAGGGGAGCCTTTACGCAGCCCCACATGCAACTGGACCCTCCGGGTTCGCTGTTTCCGAGCATCCCTAAACATAGTCCTAGACGGCATCGGAGACGAGTGAAAAATCAGGCCCCAGGAAATGCGTTGCGAGCCCTTTTTGCCCATCCAAAAGTGCCCGCAAAGGAAGACTTTGGGTACAAGTGAACTCCCCAGGGGAGCCTTTACGCAGCCCCACCTGCAGCTGGACCCTCCGGGTTCGCTGTTTCCAAGCATCCCTAAACATAGCCCTAGCCGGCATCGATGACGACTGAAAAATCAGGCCCCAGGAAATGCGTTGCGAGCCCTTTTCGCCCATCCAAAAGTGCCCCCAAAGGAAGGCTTTGGGTACAAGTGAACTCCCCAGGGGAGCCTTTACGCAGCCCCACATGCAACTGGACCCTCCGGGTTCGCTGTTCCTGAGCAAACCTAAACGTAGCCCTAG